>NW_011483125.1:9048-9620 GCF_000754665.1 Bison bison bison
GAAAAAGCAAGAGAATTCCAGAAAAACTTCAACTTCTGCTTTACTGACTACACCAAAGCCTTTGACTGTGTGGATCACAACAAATTGTGGGAAATTCTTCAAGAGGTGGGAATACCAGACCACCTTACTTGACTCCTGAGAAATCCATATCCAGGTCAAAAAGCAACAGTTAGAACTGGACATGAAACAACAGACTGGTTCCAAATTGGGAAAGGAGTATGCCAAAGCTGTATATTGTCTCCTTGCTTACTGAACTTATATGCAGAGTACATCATGCAAAATGCCAGGCTGGATGAAGCACAAGCTGGAATCAAGATTTCCAGGAGAAATATCTATAACCTCAGATGTGCAGATGACACCACCCTTATGGCAGAAAGTGAAGAGGAACTGAAGAGCCTCCTGATGAAAGTGAAAGAGGAGAGTAAAAAGCTGGCTTAAAACTCAGCATTCAAAAAATGAAGATCATGGCATCCGGCCCCATCACTTCATGGCAAATAAACATGAAACAATGGAAACAGTGACAGACTTTATTTTCTTGGGCTCCAAAGTCACTGCATATGGTGACTGCAGCT
>NW_011483125.1:9720-11252 GCF_000754665.1 Bison bison bison
TATTGAAAAGCAGAGACATTACTTTTCCAACAAATGTCCATCTAGTCAAGGCTATGGTTTTTCCAGTGGTCATGTATGGATGTGAGAGTTGAACTATATAGAAGGCTGAGCGCCAAAGAATTGATGCTTTTGAAGTGTGTGTTGGAAAAGGCTCTTGAGAGTCCCTTGGACTGCAAGGAGATCCAACCAGTCCATTCTGAAGGAGATCAGCCCTGGGATTTCTTTGGAAGGAATGATGGTAAAGCTGAAACTCCAGTACTTTGGCCACCTCATGTGAAGAGTTGACTCATTGGAAAAGACTCTGATGCTGGGAGGGATTGGGGGCAGGAGGAGAGGGGGACAACAGAGGATGAGATGGCTGAATGGCATCACTGACGCGATGGATATGAGACTGAGGGAACTACGGGAGTTGGTGATCGACAGGGAGGCCTGGTGCGCTGCGATTCATGGGGTTGCGTAGAGTTGAACAGGACTGAGCGACTGAACTGACCTCTGCCTCATCTTGTTTCTTTCCAATGCTTTTGTGATCCCTACCTCACACATCTCAAATGTCCTACCCTTGGCCTGGTGCTTTGATTTGTCTTTCAGAGTCCAGATCAACAAACTACTTTCTTTTTGGAGTTTCCCAACCTCTCTCAGCATCAACAAAACCATTTGCTTGAAAAATGATAGCATTTGTTTTATACCATAAGTAATGGTGTGTCAAATTGTTACATGGCTACTGGAATACTTCCTTGTCTCTCACTAGCCTGTAAAACCTCTGAGATAAGACTCATGTCTGATTTCCCATAATGCCAAACACATATCATTCCTTGAAGGAAGGAAATTTTCAGTTCTTTGGATTTTCTCTGAATGTTAAAATATAGCTGCATCTTTAACTCAATATCAGAGATGATAAAGACCTTACTTCTAAGGCCTGGTGTGGTGTTATAGGCCAACAGTTCCTAAGCCACTGCAAGATATAGGTCCCAAATTAATTCCAAATATTTTGATGTCCCAGCTGTGACCCAGACCAAGTATGAATCACTGCAAGTAGAATTCAGGCATCAATTTTTTTTTTTTTTAAAGAACTCCATACACGATTCCAGTGTGTAGCCAAGTTAGAAAATCACTGTTCCAAATACTATGGAATTAGATGTTGAAGGTAGAAAAACATTCTAGAGAACATGCTTTGTTTCCTGTAGCTTTTATATACTTTCCTGCTCCATTTATTTGTTTTTAAGACTCTTTAGAGTCCTGGACTAGCGAGCAACTCTGTCTAGTTGCTATCTAAAAAGTAGAGATGATGCTTGTTTTTCTTGTTTTATAGCATCTTGAGAATTAAGTGAAATGGTATAGACAAAAGTACTCTGTGTACTTTCAGTCAATTCAGTTCAGGTGCTCAGATTTGTCTGACTCTTTGTGACCCCATGGACTGCAGCAAGCCAGGCTTCCCTGTCCATCACCAACTCCTTTAAAGTACTGTAAAAATACTTGTTCTTGCTCTTAGCTGACCCATATTTTGTTTCTGTACCTATTTTCTTTCTTACGAA
>NW_011483125.1:13941-16845 GCF_000754665.1 Bison bison bison
ATCTGCTTTAGTTAGTGTACCAAATCAAATGTTAATCTCATCCAGAAACACTATCAAAGACACAACCAAAAAAATGTTTAAATATGTGGGCACCCTATGCTTAGTCAAGATGATACATAAAATTGACCATCACAGTGGGAAATAAAAGAATATTTAGAACCTCTTGCTTCAAATTGCAAGCAAAATCTGTTCTAGATAGCGGTTTCATTCATATAACCTCAAAAGAACTTGCAGGGTTTTTTTACAGGTACATTTTTGTCTTTGAGAAAGTGCCGTGATGTCTGATGAGACATGAGATATCATCTTTGTTAAATTCCCCATCAATTTGTGTGGCAGATACTTCCTAGAATAATTTCTGCCCAGTGCTGATGACTGAGTCATTGTCAGTTTGATTAGGTATATTTCTTTTGACATAAATGTACTTTGGTGACATTTAAAATAGAATGAACACTATTCTGGGCAAGAGAACCAAGCAATAAATTTCTCGTGCTTTGCAACTCTGAGCCTTCTCAAGGTAGTATACCTTCAAATTCAAACATATGGGTGGTATAAGTTTATATTCTCCAACAATTCATTTTTCATACTTATTTCTTTATTTCATTATTTTTTTGGCTTTCAAAAGAAGCAGAGTTATAGTATAGGGCTCTGTAGTCCTCTGAGCCACATCCACAGTTACATATTTCCACTTAGAGTCTTAAGCCAATTTTTTAAAAGCTAAAACTGGTTAAGCTTAAGTTGCCATCTGAGTGCAGTGTCCTTTATGGCATCAGCATGGTAGCTCCAGAAGGCATAGTACAACACTGCAATGATGCTTATAGCAAGATTCCCACAGGTAAGAGAACAGGGTTAGAACACAAATTCCATAATGTGTGCTTCACAGGTTGGGTTAACTTAAAAGTCTCTGTGCCTTGAATTATTTTTATATATAAAAGGTATTACCAGATGTCCCAACCACACTGAATGGTTTTGTAAAGAAAAACCAGCCTCTTGAAAAGCTGACATTATTATATACGATTACATGATTGAGTAGAGCTCTTCAGGCTTTAGAGAGCCTTTCTCCAGATGCCTTTCTATCTTTGCATGTCACTGTGGTGTGGTGAGTCAGGGCTTGTAATAATATGAGCAATTTGGGAGTCAGAAAGGTCATATGATTAGTTACTGGCACAGCCAGGACCTGGGCCAACATCTGATCAAGACCCTTACACTTTTCACTATATGTTTTTAGAGGAAAATATGTTTGAGTGTATGTGTGAATATCTGTGCGTGTCTGAGTATGTAAACCTGTATGCATGTAACCATGTGTGTACGTATTATAGATTTGTGTGTGTATGTTCAGGTGCTTGCATGTGTAAGTGTGCATGAGTACATGAGTGTTCACTGTACACGTGTGCATCTTTTTGAAAATGTGCATGTGGTTGTGGAATGTGTGTATATGGTTGCATGCAAGAGTATGTGAATATATGCATATTTGTGTAAGTACACATATGTGTGTGTTTTCTAGGAAAATCCCCGGTGGTCCTGGACAGTTTATTGCATGCTTTCATGTTACTGCATTGTTTGCATTTGGCTGAATGTAAGGAAAAACAAAACCAAACTCAAAACCCTCACAAAGGTCATGCCACTTAAGGGCTTTACTTCCTCACATAATAAAGAATATGGAAGTAGTCCAGGCCTGAGGCCTGGTACAACTGCTCCAGAAGCCATGTTGTTCCTGGTTTTTGTGCTCTGCTCTCCCTAGCAAATGGACATGGGAATGGTTCAGGAGGGAATAAGTTCTTGAATGTCAGGAAATACAGGATGCTTGCACAGTTTGCAATCCAAAGTGATGTGTGGAGAGCATATGGGGCTTAGGAGGAACACAGTAAGCACCTGCAAATGAAAGGAGCACTGTAGCTTAGGATGTGGACCTTAGAGTAGGACATAAGCGTGAATCCTGCCTCGCAGTAACTAGCTGGCAAACTTTGGACAAGAGACACAAGCACTTGTAACACTGATTTCCTAATTTTAAAAAGTAGAGATAATCATAGTTGTCTCAGAAGATTGTTCTGGGTATCAAGTGAGGTAATGCATCTGAAGCTCCAAGAAGGACATCTGACAGGGAGTAGGGCATTACCTATCACCATGGATTTTCCTATTTTACAAACTTGTGGTTTTAAATGGTCGCTCTGGCTCATGTAAGAAAGGTAAACATTCATTATTCTGCTCCTTAGGCACTGTATCCTGAAAGCCTTCCATTCTGCTTTTAAAACAGCATAGAGCCACGTTGACCCACATTAACTCCAAGGCCAAGATGTATGCCATAGAAAGGTATTTCAGGACTCCTCAGGGACAATTAGTTTACTAATTTGTTAAAGATCCATCCATCATTTTATAGAGATTTAAATTTCACAAAGGAAACCAACATGCCAATGAGGGCATTCGTGTATCACAATGTGTGGAGCAGAGATTAAATGAACAATTTCTTGTTTGCTTTTTGATTCCCATGATGAGAGAAGTCAGGTGCCTTTATTTTCTGATAGCCACCTTTCCAGGCTGGACAGTAACAGTAGTGTGGTGAGCTCACTACTTTAAAAAAGCCCTGCAGAGGCCTCAGGGTTGCAACTGCATGGCCAGAGACAGGGCTGGCAAACCACCACCACAGTCCTTTCTTGAGGCCACGATAACAGGTTTCCAGAAGTCACAGAATATGGAGCTATGCAATAGACACACTGTGCTTTGTTTCACCTGTATTGGCTATTTTACCTTTCCTATATGCTCAGAGTTGTGTTAAACCAACAGCCAGAGACAGTAATTGTGGAGACTCTGGAAACTCTTCCCTAAAGAGAAGTGAAAGTCGCTTAGTTGTGTCTGATTCTTTGTGAACCCATGGACTATAGAGTCCATGGAATTCTCCAGGCCAGAATA
>NW_011483125.1:19980-21446 GCF_000754665.1 Bison bison bison
AACCCACTCCAGTGTTCTTGCCTGGAGAATCCCAGGGACAGGGGAGCCTGGTGGGCTGCCATCTATGGGGTCGCACAGAGTTGGACACGACTGAAGTGACTTAGCAGCAGCAGTATTTCATTGTATATATGTACCATATCTTCTTTATCCATTCATCTGTCAATAGACATTTAGGTTGCTTCCATATCTTGGGTATTGTGAATAGTGCTGCTGTGAACACTGGGGTGCATGTATGTTTTTAAATTTTGAATTATAGTTTTGTCCAGATATATGCTCAGGAGTGGGGTTGCTGGATCATATGGCAACTCTATGTTTAGTTTGTTAAGGAACTTCCATACTGTTCTGCATAGTGACTGCACCAATTTACATTCCCACAGTGTAGGAGGGTTCCCTTTTCTCCAGCATTTGATATTTGTAGATTTTTTGATGATGGCCATTCTGACTGGTGTGAGGTGATCCCTCATTGTAGTGTTGTTTTGTATTTCCCTAATTATTAGCAATGTTGAACATCTTTTCATGTGCCTGTTGGCCATCTGTATGTCTTCTTTGGAGAAATGTGTGTTTCGTTTTTTTACCAATTTTTCTATTCGGTTGTATTTTTGTTGTTTTCAAGTTGTATGAACTGTTTAAATATTTTGGAGATTAAGCCCTTGTGGCATCATTTGCAAATATTTTGTCCTAGTCTGTAGGTTGTCTTTTCATTTTACCTATGGTTTCCTTTGCTGTGCAAAAGCTTGTAAGTTTGATTAGGTACCATTTGTTTATTTTTGCTTTTATTTCTATTGTTTATTTTTGTTTTTATTTCTATTGCCTAGGAAGACTGACCTAAGAACACATTTGTATTATTTGTGTCAGAGAATGTTTTGCTTATGTTCTCTTCTAGGAGTTTCATGGTGTCATGTCATATGTTTAAGTTTTTAAGCCATTTTGAGTTTATATTTGTGTATGGTGTGAGGGTGTGTTCTAACTTCATTGATTTACATGTGGGTGTGGTGACTTTTTAAATACAATATCCACATAAAATCCATATCCAATCTACCTGAAATATTCCCTAATTTTCCACTGAAATATTATGAGTATTTATTCTGCCCTAATCACATGCCAGTAACTGTGCTAGATGATGGAGATATAAAGACAGGTATATAGAGCCTCACATGAAGGAGTACAGGGGCAATTAAGAGACACAGACAGCTGAATGAATTATATAATTATCTGTGATGAGCACACTAATAGAATTTACTATAAAACATAGTAGTAGCACAAAAGAAGGATTATGTAATTATGAATACTAGTGGTGGGGTGGCAGTGAAGAAGGAAGTTCAAGGAAGGTGTCACTAAAATGGTGATGCTTGATTTGATTCTTAAGGACTCATTAGGTGTTCACTATGTGGATAAGTCGGAGAAGGCAATGGCACCCCACTCCAGTACTCTTGCCTGGAAAATCCCATGGACAGAGGAGCCTGGTA
>NW_011483126.1:0-858 GCF_000754665.1 Bison bison bison
CACCAAAGAATTGATGCTTTTGAACTGTGGTGTTGGATAAGACTCTTGAGAGTCCCTTGGACTGCAAGAGGATCCAGCCAGTCCATCCTAAAGGAGATCAGTCCTGAATATTCATCAGAAGGACTGATGATGAAACTCCAATAATTTAGCCACCTAATGTGAAGAACTGACTCATTTGAAAAGACCCTGATGCTGGGAAAGATTGAAGGTGGGAGGAGAAGGGGACAACAAAGGATGAGATTGTTGGATGGCATCACCGACTCAATGGACATGAGTTTGAGTCAACTCCGGGAGTTGGTGATGGACAGGGAGGCCTAGCATGCTGCAGTCCATGGGGTCTCAAAGAGTTGGACATGACTGAGTGACTGAACTAAACTGAATCTAAACAGAATTAAAAACAACTAAATTAAAGAAACAGAAGTAACATAAATGTTTGTAAATGCACTTTTCAACAATAATCATGCTTTATGGTATGTCTACTTAAAAATAGCTTTCACAGCCACTATGGAAAACAGCACGGGGATTCCATAAAAAAGTAAAAACAGAGTCACCGTATAACCAGCAATTCCACTCCTGGGCATGTAGCTAAAGAAAGCTCTAATGAGAAAAGATACATGCACCCCAATGTTCACAGCAGCACTATTTACAATAGCCAAGACATGAAGGCAACCTGTATGTCCACTGACAGATGAATGGCTAAAGAAAATCTGGTACATTTATACAGTGAAATATCACTCGGTCATAAAAAATGAAATAATGCCAATTGAAGCAACATGGATGGACCTAGAAAGGATCATATTCAACGAAGTAAGTCAGACAAACATCATATGATATCACTTATACATGGAATCTAAAACA
>NW_011483126.1:4803-4994 GCF_000754665.1 Bison bison bison
TTTCAAGAACCTCCTAAGATGCTTCCAAGGCAGAAACATTTCTCCAAGACAATTTGTCTCTTTTAAATATCATTAAAGTGTGATTGGCAAGGAGCCCTTAAGGATCAGACATCCAGAGGGAGAAGAACATATTACTAATAGCTAGTCAGGTGCCAACTGGCTCAAATTTGCCAACTCTCTTTTCTGGGAAA
>NW_011483126.1:5094-7042 GCF_000754665.1 Bison bison bison
ACAGATGGACATGGGTTTGGGTGGACTCTGAGAGTTGGTGATGGACAGGGAGGCCTGGCATGCTGCGGTTTATGGGGTTGCAAAGAGTCGGACACGACTGAATGACTGAACTGAACTTCTAAAAGACAAAACAATAAACTGAGACACTCTTCTTTCCAAAATACATGTCCATTGTTGTAGATTGCCAGTGTTCTGGCAAATGTGTTCTTACTTTCATATTGTCCTGAGAAATGTGTCTATTGCATTTAATTGATAATTTGCCTCATCTAAGTCAACAACAATACTCAGTAATTTGCAAGGCAAAGGTTGTTGCTGTTCAGTCACTCAGTTGCGTCCGAGTCTATGCTACCCCATGGACTGCAGCACGCCAGTCTTCCCTGCCCTTCACCATCTCCCAGAGTTGGCTCAAATTCATGTCCACTGGGTTGATGATGCCATTATCATCTCATTCTCTGTCGTCTCCCCCTCCTGCTCTCAATCTCTCCCAGCGTGAAGTGTCCACTCCATCTCAAGATTCTGTCTCAAAGGATCATTCCAAGTTCAAAAAAGCAGAAGTGAATATATTTTGTAAAACTTGTTCATGTGAAACCCTGAAATTCCTTTTTAACACTGCAGGAAAAACCTCAAAACACTGCATAATGCTGTACTTCCCTGCTTTATGCTTCCTCTTTTTAGCTATTATCAACTTCATACTGCAGACAATAAAAATTGATGGCCTGGATAATTTTGTCCTTGTCTGCGAGTGTATTTCTTCCCATGTGCCATAAATGAATACTATTTTAATTAAATAAATGTCAAATAGTTCAGTTCAAGCATAGGAATGGCCTTAATAAGTCTCTATTATGTACACAAGTGTTGAAGAATATGGTGAAGAAACAAAGAATATTTTCACATCTTCAACTTTATTAGAACCAGGGTAAGAAAAAATAATTATTTTGACAGCTACATTTTTAAGGATTTCTGCAAGTATATTTGTTTTCTTAATAATCTATATTATAAATATGCATCATTTTGTTAAAGTTATCTTGGGATAGGAAGAAGGCTCATTTACACAGGGGTATTATAAACTGATTCAAAGTACATTTCACAGAATATTTCTTTTCAGAATCAACTTATTTTTTTCTACAAGAGCCTTCATAGTAAGTATTCTTTTAATGTATACATGGAACATTCTACAGGAGAAACTACAGACAGGGCCAACATACCATCCCCCCAAATTTGAAAAGGCTGAGATCATACAAAATGTGTTCTCACCATAGGCTCTGAAAAAGTACTGAAGTGTAACCCACTTTACTGCTGAAGTCTGCTGCCTCCTCCTCCTGACACATAAGTAATTTCCAAACAGAAAGTGTGATTGTAGGGTCCAGATGGCACAAAATGGCTGAATGGGAATATCCTAGGCCCCAACTCACCCATCATTCATTTTTCTGCCCAATGGGCTGGACTCTTATTTTTAGCTAACACCCAGTAAAGAAACAGGTTTCCCACCAAAACTAGGACTGTCTCCTTAGGCATACCAGACAAAGATGTTTCACTAACTTCTTTGTGATAAAGAATTAGAAGTTGGTAACAAAATCTCACTGTATATCTTTTAGAGGGGGTTTCTGGTATATATTTATACTTGAGTCGCTGTGGGTACACTGCATATAATTTGAATTCCATGTGGTCAGTTTCAGTTCAGTTCAGCCACTCAGTCGTGTCCGACTCTTTCTGACCCCAAGGACTGCACGCCAAGCTTCCCCGTCCACCACTAACTCCTGGAGCTTACTCAAACTCATGTCCACCGTTTCAGTGATGCCATCCAAGTGTCTCATCCTCTGTCACCCCCTTCTCTGTCCACCTTCAATCTTGCCCAGAATCAGAGTCGTTTCCAATGAGTCAGTTCTTCACATCAGGTGGCCAAAGTATTGGAGTTTCAGCTTAAGCATCAGTCCTTCCAATGAATATT
>NW_011483126.1:9588-10524 GCF_000754665.1 Bison bison bison
CAAAATGTGGTCCACTGGAGAGGGAATGCAACCACTTCACCGTATTCTTGCCTTGAGAACCCCATGAACAGTATGAAAAGGCAAAAAGATAGGACACTGAAAGATGAACTCCCCACGTTGGTAGGTGCCCAATATGCTACTGGAGATCAGTAGAGAAATAACTCCAGAAAGAATGACGAGATGGAACCAAAGCAAACACAACACCCAGTTGTGGATGTGACTGGTGATGGAAGTAAAGTCTGATACTATAAAGAGCAGTGTTGCTTAGGAACCTGGAATGTCAGGTCCATGAATCAAGGCAAAATGGAAGTGGCCAAACAGGAGATGGCAAGAGTGAACACTGACATTTTAGGAATCAGTGAACTAAAATGGACTGGAATGGGTGAATTTAACTTGGATGGCCATTATATCTACTACTGTGGGCAAGAATCCCTTAGAAGAAATGGAGTAGCCATCATAGTCAACAAAAGAGCCCAAAATGCAGTACTTGGGTGCAATTTCAAAAACAACAAAATGATCTCTGTTTGCTTCCAAGGCAAACCATTCAATATCACAGTAATCCAAGCCTATGCCCTGACCAGTAATGCTGAAGAAGCTGAAGTTGAACGTTCTATGAAGAGCTACAAGACCTTCTAGAACTAACACCCAAAAAGGAGGTACTCTTCATTATAGGGGACTAGAATAAAATGCAAAAGTAGAAAGTTAAGAGACACCTGGAATAACAGGCAAATTTGGCCTTGGAGTACAAAACAAAGCAGGGCAAAGGCTAATAGAGTTTTTTTTTTGAGAGAACGCACTGGTCACAGCAAACACCTTCTTCCAACAACACAAGAGAAGACTCTACACATGGACATCACCAGATGGTCAATACTGAAATCAGATTGATTATATTCTTTGCAGCCAAAGATGGAGAAGCTCTACACACTCAGCAAAAAC
>NW_011483126.1:14301-14867 GCF_000754665.1 Bison bison bison
TTCAAAACCTAATAAAAGTATTCAAGAACAAAATAGGGCTTTTTCATTTTTCTCATATGCATTTTCCCTGAAAGGAATGGGGGTGGTGTTATATCAATAATGAATTTTAAAAATAAAAAGCCTAAATTCTGCCATCAAAAATATTTAGATTCAAATTTCATATCACTCCCCCCCCCATATATTTGTCCTAAGCTCTCACCAGAGCCTAAACATTAGGTTTATCTGTTTGTTTCCTCCTTAAATAGTGAGCAACTCTATAGTTGGGTCTTGGCATCACTGATCATTTTTGCTCTTGTGCCTAGCACACTGCTTGTTCATTGAACTAAACCACTAATGTCCTGCCTCCTCCAACTCCATCTTTGTAATCTTTGCTGAGTCAGCTTCCTACATCCACTGTAGGAGTGATAATAAAAACCTCACAGAGCTGTTGATTAAGATGGCACAATGTACATACAGCACTTGGGCTTCCCAGGTAGCTCAGTGGTAAACAATCTGCCTGCCAATGCAGGAGACGGGGGTTCGATCCCTGGGTTGGAAAGATCCCCTGGAGAAGGAAACAGCAAGCT
>NW_011483126.1:14967-15705 GCF_000754665.1 Bison bison bison
AAACCCAGACTTTTTTTTTTATCAGACTTTTGTTTTTTTTAATTATTAAAAATTATATGTGTTATAAATGTTTCTTTCCAGTTTATACATATATATTCATAAAATGTGTATATATATATTTTGTTGGTGTTGTGTCTTTTGGCCACACTGTGCAGCATGTGGGATCTTAGTTTCCCAGATTTCAAACCTGTGCCCCCTGCATTGGCAGTTCAGAGTATCAACCACTAGACCACTAGGGAAGTCATGATCTGACTTTTGAATGCCACTTTGAAGGAGGCAAAGATGGGCCAGGAAAACCATTAGCCTTGGCACGTGTTTCAGGGGTCCCAAGACTGCCCATACATTCTTTGATGTGCGAGAAGAGCTCACAAAATTCAGAAGCCATTGGACCCATGATTACAGGGTATTAGAGTAATCACCAAAGGGGAAAAAACACAGCAGGAGGAGTCTGAAGGAATCCATGTCCAGATTTCCTCCATTCTCTCCTGGCACCAGGTAGGAATGTGTTTCTTCTAAAAACTAGATGCAGCAACAGATGGGCAGTTTTCTGCCCAGTGAGGCCTGCTTGAGACTCTGAGTCCAGAGTTTATATCAGGCCTTGGTCACTTCCCTTGTGGCTCAGCTGGTAAAGAACCTGCCTGCAATGAGGGAGACCAAGGTTCAGTCCCTGGGTTGTGAAGATCCCCTGGAGAAGGGAAAGGCCACCCACTCCAGGATTCTGGCCTGGAGAATTCCATG
>NW_011483127.1:0-740 GCF_000754665.1 Bison bison bison
ATAAAGCAACTCTGCTGCTGCTGCTGCTAAGTCACTTCAGTCGTGTCCGACTCTGTGTGACCCCATAGACGGCAGCCCACCAGGCTCCTCTGTCCCTGGGATTCTCCAGGCAAGAACACTGGAGTGGGTTGCCATTTCCTTCTCCAATGCAGCTCTACTCCAATGATAATAAAAAAAAGAAAGCTAGGAGAAAAAAAAAGTGATACCTAATCCAAGAGTGCAGTGCTCTGAGGAAGTGATCATTTTAGAGAGAGATTATGAGACCAGGGTAAAAGAACTTTGAGGACTGACAATGTGTCATAAATATTTATGGCTGACAAATAAAGGGTACACATGACTCAACTAAAAGTTTCTAAAACTAAAATATGTAGATTTGCACTGAATCCAATATTACTTAAGAGGCATAAAGTCACCACGGTTCCCAATAGCAATTATAATTATATAATTATTTGCCATGTTAAAAATGCTTACGTTCAAACAAAACACTGTAAAGCAACTATACTTCAATAAATTTTAATTAAAAAAAAAACAAACTTACCTTCAGTAACTGTCCCAGCACCACACGTTTCTGTTAATCCATAACCCTGACCAACTGGGCAGCAGAAGCAGACATTCATGAATCGCTGTGTCTGCGGAGACAGGGGTGCTCCACCAGACAGCATCATACGGACATTCCCTCCCAGCAGAGCCTTCACTTTTTTAAACAGTATCCTTGATAAAAAGGGGCAATAAATGATTTT
>NW_011483127.1:2838-4742 GCF_000754665.1 Bison bison bison
ATCAGTCCTGAATATTCATTGGAGGGACTGATGCTGAAGCTGAAGCTCCAATACTTTGGTCACCTGATGAAAAGAACTGACTCACTGGAAAAAAAAACCCTGATGCTGGGAAAGACTGAAAGCAGGAGGAGATGGGGACAACAGAGGATGAGATGGTTGGACGGCATCACCAACTCAATGGACATGAGTTTGAGCAAACTCCAGGAGTTGGTGATGGACAGGGAGGCCTGGCGTGCTGCAGTCAGTGGAGTCGCAGTCAGACATGACTGAGTGACTGAACTGACTTGAACTGAAAGTATAAATAATTCGTCCACATGTAACATAAAAATAACTTTAAAATATTTCTTTTCTTTTAAATATATTGACTTGTTCTCAAACAGCACTAAAACATCCAACAATGTTGAATATAATCATGTTGTTCTTACTGCTACCTTGTAACTCTCACAGCCTGGCAGAGAGTTTTACAGTTTCTTAAAATTATTTCCTTATACATGAGGCATTCCTATTCCATCTTAATAGAAGCTAAGTTAACAACAACAACAACAAAAGGATTCTTCCTCACAGCTCTTTGGAAAATTAGAAGTAGTTCAAGGTTTGGGATATACTAACTCCCAAGCTAATACGTAGAAAACAGAAAACAAACAAAACAAACCAACCAAGCAGTAAAAGCCCCAACTATCACTATATCACTAGATGATGTTTTTTTGGCATTACTTAGCACAAATCAATAAGAATTATTACATAAAGCATACACATGTATACCTAATTTAAATATTTAAAATAGCAAGTAATGTAAATTCAGTTGTGCTACAATGAATAACTCTATGGATGGCTCTTTTAATGCTAGAACAGAGTCATTCTCAAATGAAGACAGCAGAATCAGCCCTTACACTATACTCAGTGAAAGGAGTCAGACAGAAAAAGCCAACTACTGCATGATCTCGTTTATATGTGAAACATAAGAAAGCCGAACTCATAGCAACAGAGAATAAATTGGTGGTTGCCTGTGTCTAGGGGGTGAGGGAAATGGGAAAATGTTGGTCAAAGGGTATAAACTTCCAGTTGAACAAGTCTATAGATCTAATGTACACCATGGTGACTATGATCAATAAGATTGTATTGTATACTTGAAAGTTGGTAAAATAAAATCTTAAATGTTCTTTTCATAAACACACAAATAGTAACTATGTGAGGTGATAAATGTTTTAATTAACATTGTGGTAATCATTTTGCAATACATATGTATATCCAATCATCACATTGTAGACCTTAAACTGACACAATGCTGCTAAGTCGCTTCAGTCGTGTCCAACTCTGTGCAACCCCATAGATGGCAGCCCAACAGGCTCCCCTGTCCCTGGGATTCTCCAGGCAAGAATACTGGAGTGGGTTGCCATTTCCTTCTCCAATGCATGAAAGTGAAAAGTGAAAGTGAAGTCGCTCAGTTGTGCCTGACTCTTAGCGACCCCATGGACTGCAGCCCACCAGACTCCTCCATCCATGGGATTTTCCAGGCAAGGGTATTGGAGTGGGGTGTCATTGCCTTCTCCAAAATTGACATAATGCTATATGTCAATTATATCTCAATAAAGCTGGGGAGGGACGGTTGCATGGCAACTCAGGTATGGTACAATGTTGTTTCTCTCCATTTCCTCAAAAAGAATCACTATTGGATACACTGAAATCCTTCTTTATATCTGTGATTGAGAAATCCCAAAGACTCTCTAAAAGGATTTTAACATCCTATAACTATTCCTCTTAAGAAAGTGTATGGTATGCAAATGACAAACCATGTAGTACAAGTACACCTAAAACTAATATAATACTATACCTTAACTCAGAGAAGGCGATGGCACCCCACTCCAGTACTCTTGCCTGGAAAATCCCATGGATGGAGGAGCCTG
>NW_011483127.1:4842-5920 GCF_000754665.1 Bison bison bison
GAGCCTGGTGGGCTGCTGTCTATGGGGTCGCACAGAGTCGGACATGACTGAAGCGACTTAGCAGCAGCAGCAGCAGCATACCTTAACTATATTTCAATCTAAGCCCCCACCAAGGTAAATAAATTGCACCATGTGTATCCTACCAATAAATCATGTATCAGTTCAGTTCAGTTCAGTCACTCAGTCATGTCTGACTCTTTGTGACCCCATGAATTGCAGTACGCCAGGCCTCCCTGTCCATCACCAACTCCTGGAGTTTACTCAAACTCATGTCCATCGAGTCAGTGATGCCATCCAGCCATCTGATCCTCTGTCATCCCCTTCTCCTCCTGCCCCCAATCCCTCCCAGCATTACGGTCTTTTCCAATGAGCCAACTCTTCACATGAGAAGGCCAAAGTATTGGAATCTCAGCTTCAACATCAGTCCTTCCAGTGAACACCCAGGACTGATTTCACTTAGAATGGACTTGTTGGATCTCCACGCAGTCTAAGGGACTCTCAAGAGTCTTCTCCAACACCACAGTTCAAAAGCATCAATTCTTTGGCGCTCAGCTTTCTTTACAGTCCAACTCTCACATCCATACGTGACCACTGGAAAAACCATAGTCTTGACTAGACGGACTTTTGGTGGCAAAATAATGCCTCTGCTTTTTAATATGCTATCTAGGTTGGTCACAACTCTCCTTCCAAGGAGTAAGCATCTTCTAATTTCATGGCTGCAAGCACCATTTGCAGTGATTTTGGAGCCCCCAAAAACAAAGTCTGACACTGTTTCCACTGTTTCCCCATCTATTTCCCATGAAGTGATGGGACCAGATGCCATGATCTTCGTTTTCTGAACGTTGAGAGTTAAGCCAACATTTTCACTCTCCTCTTTGACTTTAATCAAGAGGCTTTTTAGTTCCTTTTCACTTTCTGCCATAAGGGTGGTGTCATCTGCATATCTTAGGTTATTGATATTTCTCCTGGCAATCTTGATTCCAGCTTGTGCTTCTTCCAGTCCACCATTTCTCATGATGTACTCTGCATATAAGTTAAATAAGCAGGGTGACAATATACAGCCTTGACGAACCCCTTT
>NW_011483127.1:7546-15167 GCF_000754665.1 Bison bison bison
CAGCGGCCAAGAGGAGCTACCCCACGTCCAAGGAACGGTGGCTGAGCAGGCGCAGGAGGGCCGAGAGGAGCTACTCCACGTTCAAGGTCAGGAGGGTCAGCCATGAGGAGACACCCCTCGTCCAAGGTAAGGAGCAGTGGCTGCACTTTGTTGGAGCAGCCATGAAGAGATATCCCATGTCCAAGGTAAGAGAAACCCAAGTAAGATGGTAGGTGCTGCGAGAAGGCATCAGAGGGCAGACACACTGAAACCATAATCACAGAAAACTAGTCAATCTGATCACAGGGACTGCTGCTGCTGCTAAGTTGCTTCAGTCGTGTCCGACTCTGTGCAGCCCCATAGACGGGAGCACACCAGGCTCCCCCGTCCCTGGGATTCTCCAGGCAAGAACACTGGAGTGGGTTTCCATTTCCTTCTCCAGTGCATGAAAGTGAAAAAATAAAGTGAAGTCACTCAGTCATGTCCGACTCCTAGCAACCCCATGGACTGCAGCCCACCAGGCCTCTCCATCCATGGGATTTTCCAGGCAAGAGTACTGGAGTGGGGTGCCATTGCCTTCTCCAACAGGGACCACAGCTTTGTCTAACTTAATGAAACTAAGCCATGCTGTGTGGGGCCACCTAAGACAGATGGGTGATGGTGGAGAGGTCTGACAGAATGTGGTCCACTGGAGAAGGCAATGGCAAACCACTTCAGTATTCTTGCCTTGAGAACCCCATGAACAGTATGAAAAGGCAAAATGATAGGATACTGGAAGAGGAACTCCCCAGGTCGGTAGGTGCTCAATATGCTACTGGAGATCAGTGGAGAAATAACTCCAGAAAGAATGAAGGGATGGAGCCAAAGCAAAAACCATACCCAGTTGTGGATGTGACTGGTGATAGAAACAAGGTCCGATGCTGTAAAGAGCAATAGTGCATAGGAACCTGGAATGTCAGGTCCATGAATCAAGGCAAATTGGAAGTGGTCAAACAGGAGATGGCAGGAGTGAACATCGACATTCTAGGAATCAGAGAACTAAAATGGACTGGAGTGGGTGAATTTAACTCAGATGACCATTATATCTACTACTGTGGGCAGGAATCCCTTAGAAGAAATGGAGTAGCCAACATGGTCAACAGAAGAGTCTCAAATGCAGTACTTGGATGCAATCTCAAAAATGACAGAATGATCTCTGTTCGTTTCCAAGTCAAACCATTCAATATCACAGTAATCAAAGCCTATGCCCCAACCAGTAATGCTGAAGAAGCTGAAGTTGAATGGTTCTATGAAGACCTACAAGACCTTTAGAACTAACACCCAAAAAAGAGGTCCTTTTCATTATAGGGGACTGGAATGCAAAAGTAGAAGTCAAGAAACACCTGGGGTAAGAGGCAAATTTGGCCTTGGAATACGGAATGTAGCAGGGCAAAGGCTAACCGAGTTTTGCCAAGAGAATGCACTGGTCATAGCAAACACCCTCTTCCAACAACACAAGAGAAGACTCTACACATGGACATGACCAGATGGTCAACACCGAAATCATGTATAAGTCATTTAATAAAAAAAAAAGGTTGGGTGGAAAAGAGCACATGGGAGTGAGGCAGATGTGTGAGAACTACTTTCACCACTCCTTCCAACACTAGATACCAGTCACAGATACAGAAAGGCCTTAATGAATAAAGAACTCAACACAGTTGCAACACACTGGCAGGGTTTATTGTTAGCACATTCAGTCACCCTTTAAATCGACCTAATAATATTACATGACATTCAATAGTCATTACTTATAAGTAGTGATTTACTGTGAATTCTCATCATGTACGTGAATATTACAATACTAAATGTATCTTTTATTCTGACTCAGGAAAGAAACTGAGAAAATAGTCTACCAGAAACAATTCTCAATAAAAAGATTTTTTAAGGCTTATTTAAAGAGGAGTGGAAAGAGCTAAGGGAACCAATAAGGTATGGTGAAGCATCAGTGAACTAGCAACATAGGAGATGGTTTACTATCTCTAGGTCTGAAGAAGTGAGAGGAGAGAAGTATTACTAGAATCTGATGGAGGACCATTGCCATGGGAAAGACCTGGTTAGAGCCAATAGGAAAGAGACTATCCAATGAGCACTGGCAACAACTACCAAAAATGGCAGCTTAGCAGGGAAGAGGCAAAGTCAGTAAATAGGTAGACCTCTCTCTCCATCCTCTGATCTCTCATGAGCACCAACAAGTGGCTAAGCCCCACCAGAAATCAAAACACGTGCAAATCCTCCTGGAGTTATCCTCCCAAGACACAAAGTAAAGAATGAAAAACAGGTAATTAAAAGATACACAGCATATCAGCTAACTGTTGTTTATCTTTCAGGCCTAAATTCAAACATTATTTCCTAGACTCCTCGGTCCTTCCCCCTCCCTAATTATGTCCTCCGATACGGTTTCCTAAGAACTTCTGGGTAATAAACCCAACATACTGTTTCCCAAAGACAATCGTAAATAGACAGCCACAGTGGTTAAGAAGTCTCTGCCATCACAGTTCAAGTTTTAATTACCATCTATGGGCTCTGTGACCTTTGGCAAGTATTTTTTTTTTCTTTATACAAGGACCCACCTAGCAGAGTCGGACATGACTGAAGTGACTTAGCAGCAGCAACAGCAGCAGAGTCTTAGAGAGGATTAAGCAAGATGATCCATCTAAAGCACTTAGCACAGTGTCTGGAACATAGTTAAGTACTGTGAAACCTATTATCAGCATTTTATGATGCTTTTAATCAGAAGACTCTCTTTTCAGTTTGTAAACTTGCTGAATTCTACAGCACCGCCTCCTCCCCCGTCTTTCAACCTGGCTTCCTTTCCTCCCTTGAAATCTTTGCTTGCATTTAAGGGCTTCCCTGGTGGTGCAGAGATTAAAGCATCTGCCTGCAATGTGGGAGACCTGGGTTCCGTCCCTGGGTCGGGAAGATCCCCTGGAGAAGGAAATGGCAACCGACTCCAGTATTCTTGCCTGGAGAATCCCATGGACGGAGGAGCTTGGTGGGCTCCACAGGTCGCAAAGAGTTGGACACGACTGAGCGACTTCACTTCACTTTCTAAATAAAAATGCAAATGCTACTCTGATCGAATACTTTGGTTATTTTGGTAATTTGAAGGTAAAAAAAAATTATCTTCCATCTGTAATTCTTAGAAAAACTTGGACTGAACACTTCATTATCTAATCACAGGCTTTCTATATGCAAAAATAATTCTTAGAAAGATAATCGGATAAGATGTAAAGTCTGATCATAATACAAGCAGTAGTGATACTCCCACTGGAGTTTCTAAAGCCTAAAGTGCTAGAATATATTTGACTATACAAGTTAGAAACATTGTTAAATATTTAATAATTTATCATTACAAGGCTATAAAATGTAACATCTTATTTTTATGAAAGGCAATATTTCACATAAAGATTTTTAATATCTAGAATTCAATCTGATGTGACGAGCTCACTCATTGGAAAAGACCCTGATGCTGGGAAAGACTGAAGGCAGGAAGAGAAGGGGACGACAGAGGACAAGATGATTGGATGGCATCACCTACTCTATGGACATGAGTTTGAGCAAGCTCTGGGAGTTGGTGATGGGACAGGGAAGCCTGGCGTGCTGCAGTCCATGCGGTCGCAAAGTCTCAGACACGACTGAGTAACTGAACTGAACTGAGAATTCAACTTTTTTTCTCTGGGAGTTCTCTCATATGACAGTTTCCTTAATCTTTCTTAGCCACCATAAGGGTCAGCAGCTTGGATTCTAGATTCAGCTCTGCCATGAACCAGCTCTGTAACCTTGGATACACTGCCCCAGTTTTCTAGGATGGCCTCAGTTGCCTCATTTTTAAATGAAGTGACTAAACTAAATGATCTTTGGAGTGTCATCTATCTTTATAGTATTATGACCAATTCTCAGACTAGGTAATTTGAGCTAGGTCAGTTTCATCACTTAATTTTCAAGAATCAGCAAACCCTTACAGGCATCCACTTTAGAAGTTTGCCATTTCATCTTTTCCAGATGCTTATCTAAGATTTTAAGGGACACATTTTACTGTAATTTCCACAAAGTACAATTGTTTAAAAACGTTGACAAATATTTAAGAGGGTTACTTTTTTTAAAGTCCAAGTGCAGGCCATGGATGACACTGACATGCTATACTCACCGGGACAGCAGCCATGAGTGTAGGCTTCAGTACAGTACAGTCTCCTTTGCTTCCCTTTTTAATTTTGCTGGACTAGAGTAAACAAAAAGTAAATAGGATCAAGGAAAGAAACCTTAGCAGGAAAAAGGTTATAATTTAAGTATTAGCAGGAGCAAAGACAGACATTTACACATGGAATTTGCTCTGTACTGCTCTGTGAGTTATCTGTTCCAACTATCATAACCTACAAGTCTGAGGTATGAGGATATTAGTGTTTTTGTCCTGTAGATGATTTCTTCTAGCACATTTCAGTCTTTCTTATAGGAGAAACTCTGATCCAGGATAAAAGAAAATGGGGTATTTTGGTAAACTGAGCGTTTTTACTAATAACATATCACACATAGCACAGACTATCCATTTTCAAACAAAAACAAAAAAAGGTGAAAAAACCTAAACTAAGGTAGATCAAACACTAAAACAAAACTGAAAAAAATTTTAATTTTCTTTGATCAGCCAGAAGGCAAAGCCACATCTCAAAGTCATCTCTATGAACATCAACTAGCATCATATAGAAATACTATTTTGGTAACATTTTGGTTGATAGAATACTGAAGACAATGAAAGTAATTATCAGTCTCAAAATAATTTTAAAATATATAGATAAAGCAATGCTAACAAATCCTCAAGGTTATTTTCTATAGCAACATACTGCTCATGGGAGCTATTTTTGAAGCCAAGGAGAAAGTTTTAGCTGAATTAAAATATTTCATGTTTTAGTAAACTGTTCTCAGCCGAACACTGTAACTTAATATGATCATGTCAATAGACTGAAAAGCTTGTCACCTGGTCAGAGAGTGTAAGTGGAGAAGAATATCCAATCCTACAGCCATAGGTAAAGCAAGAGATCTCTGCTGTCAACTCAAGCACATGAGCCAAAGGCAGGTAGCCAATATACGTATCCTTTGGTCTAAAACAAAGTAAGAGAAAGATTCTAGCCATTCTTAAAAAGACATTGTAAATTAGAAACATCAATTATTGTTTTACTATAGTCTGAGTTTAGAGAATGTCAAACATTAGTTCTAAGAACACTCAATAATTTTCTCTTACCCCAGCCCAGGAATTCTCTCACACTGGCCAGTCATTCCAGCTATCAAATTGCTATGATGCATCATCACTCCCTTAGGTCGGCCAGTAGATCCACTGGTATACATGACAATAGCCAAGTCTGAAGGAGTTGGTCTATTTGGAGAAACGCTCACTAAATGAATGAAAAAGCACATTTCCTTTAGTTTAAAAGTTAAATTGTTAAACAGAGATAAGATTTTTAGATTCTGGTGTAATGATAAACTATTTAAAACAAATACTCTCTATTGATCATCAACAAGAAAATGGTTATCCAATTCTGGTTACCTGCAATGAGAACTTCAAACTTAGTTTGGCCCATTTTCTGAATGTTTAGCCTAATCCCTCTCCACAGTGCTGTTTAAAGGGTTTTGTTGTGGAAAGATATCTAAGATCTGGAGAATTAGGACGATAGAGTACTGTGTGTGAGCTCCTCAAGCCTCAGTTTTCTCATGTCTAAAATGAAATGGTTGGACTAGATTTTGGTTCTTAACCACTGGTGGGCATAAGAATCGCCTGTGCAACTTAAATAAAATACTATCTCTGGACCCTAGCTCTGAAAATTCTGGTTTTGTATGTCTGGAATGGATCACAGGCTCCAGAGGTGACACTCATACACACTCCTGATTGAAAACCAACTGGACCTGACTCTCTTCAAGTTTTTAGAAAAATAATTTTATTTTAAAAAATAATTGAACCATGGATGTTGAGTAAGATAACAATAAGATAACCATTATACATTTAACATATTTTTTTAATTAGATTCCAAGTAGCAAGTAAAATCCAAAGGACATCAAACCAAAATGATGTCTGTGTTTTGATGGTTGCTTCTTGAAATCTATAAAGGAAATCATTTCTTGAAACTGCTGAAAGTGCAGTGACATAAAAACTGTAACAGGAAGTTGTTTCTCTCTCTGCTACACACACAAATACACTCACTCATGCCTGTAGTTAGAATATTTGGTATGTGTCTGGATTGGGGATTCTTTTGGGTCTTTCAGAATTAATGCTTCTTTCCCTATCAGGGTCAGACCATACTTCGATTCTTTTTAATCAAAATCAAACAGGAATTTTAGGAAACCAAGAAAAAGAGACAATTTAGAGGGGCTTAGATGGCCTTCAATTCCCACCAAAGGTAATATCTAAACAGTTTCTAAACTTTGTTTCTTCTTGCCGTCTGCCTTCAGGTAGGAACGTTTAATCATCTTGTGTCCTGAGCTCCAGAGCCGCCTCTGCTTGTTGAATGATTAGGGGAAAGAAATAGAGAGGTCTTCCCAACAGATTACAGTTAGCTGTCTTGAGCAGGGATCAGCCAACTTTTATTGCAAAGGACCACAGAGTAAATATTTTAAACTTGGAGGGTCGTATGGTCTCTCTGCCAAAGCTACCCAGGTTTGTTACTGGAGAGTGAAGGAAACCATAGGCAGTTGTTAAATGGATGTGACTGTGTTCCAATCCAACTTCATTTAGAGAAACAGATGCAGGTTGAAGCTTGCTAACCTGTCTGCTAGAGTTGTGCTTCTCAAACTATGAGGACCTTTTTTCCCCCTAATAATTTATGGATGGATGCATTTGTAAAATACAATAAAAGAAGGTAGAGATGAGTGGACTAGGTAGGATATGTGGGTCTATCATGTTATGGCTCACACAAAATTATGAGGACCCCTACCTCCCATAGTTTTATGCCAACAAATCCCAACCAATCAGGACTTGTCAGTCAACTTTATCCCAATCTTGCAGTGTCAACCTGGTGTTGAGACACAACTCTCCATGGGTCTGTTGAGTTTCTGCACATCTTGTGAGCAGAGGCACTGACTTTATTCTGGACTATCTTTTCAAGGATGATTCCACAGTGAACAGCCTTGGAAGACAGAAAAAGTGTCTCCCTCTGGAGCAAAGAACAGGCGTGCTCACTGTCCAGTGCAATAAAGATAATACTTTTCCTCAGAGCAAAGGGCAGGCATGCTGACTGCCTGTTATAAAAGACTTGGCTTCCTCATCTAGCAGAGTATTGTGATCTTCTCATTAAACATGTGAAAGAAAATAATTTAAATGGAATATTTCAACTGTTCAACCCTCTCTGACCTGATGACCAACTGACATTTTGATATGACACACTTAACTTATTTCAAATGGAATACCAACTACCATACCAGTAGTAGAATAAATCCAAGTATGGTTTTATTTATGGTTTGTATCCTCAGAGATATGATTAAAATCAGTAGCATTAGCACTAAAAAAAATAAAGGAAAATTTTACTGAATGGAAGGCCTGAGATCTGTCCCTTACATGAGGTTCAGACTGGAAGGTTATAGTAGGTTTTTAACAAAAAAAAAAAAAAAAAGGGAAAAAAGT
>NW_011483127.1:15267-17407 GCF_000754665.1 Bison bison bison
TTGGCAGCAGCTGCCATAAATCTGAATCATCGAATGCATGCATGCTTAGTTGCTAAGTTGTGTCCAACTCTCTTCAACCCCATGGACTGTAGTTTGCCAGGCTCCTCTGTCCATGGAATTCTCCAGGCAAGAATACTAGAATGGGTAGCCACTCCCTTCTCCAGGGACCTTCCGAACCCAAGGATCGAACCCTGGTCTCCTGCATTGCAGACGGATTCTTTACCATCTGAGCCACCAGGGAAGCCCTGAACCATTGAATACTTCTCAGTAATTTAGTAAATTTTCAAACAGTGGTTACCTTTTTGAGGAGGGAGAGAAAATCTTAATATTATATGGTCTTGATAGTTTTTAAACATTTTTCATGTTATTTTTTATTGAGTTATACAAACCTTTTTTTTAAATCAGAGAACTTAACAGTTTTCACTTGTATTATTTCTTTAATTTACTGGAATAATAAGCCTTGAATCAATTAATAAATTTGTTTGCTTTACTTACAGTTTTCTGGCTTGGATCCCAACTCTTCTACTGATTGCATGCTGTGAATCTCAAATCCTTCAGGGTATTCTGCTTTATTGATAGTCTTATTGTCCACATAAATGATATGTTTAACACAGTTGATATCTATCAATGCAGTCTGTTGAACAGAAGGAAAATCCAGCTATTAAATATGGGCCCGCAATCAACTTCATTACTGAATATTTTCCTATGCTGTCAAATGCTACCATAAATTAAAAGAAAATGTCATATTTACCTTAAGTTTACTCTCCAGAAGTTCAACACTAGTAATCAGATATGTAGCCTCAGATTCATTTAACCCATGAACTACAGCTTCTCTGCCAAGGGTGGCATATAAAGTCACAACTACGTAATAAAAAATAAACACAAACATTAAATGATAAACATTTCTTAGATATATTATTTCAGCCAACTTTTAATGGTAGACTCACAGACATGAATATATTTTATAATCTACTTTGCTTTCATAGTCTCTGCTCTTACCCTTCCACTTTGCCTCAAACTTCCTGGCAGTTGCAAATGTGTCTTACAAATTCTCAGGATTCTAACTCTCTAAACCTAAAGAAACCAGAAAATACTAAAAGTGCCACAAACTGGGCACAAATTCATCAGTTAGGATTCTCAAGGTCAACAGGTTCTGGCTTAACACTTGTTCAGGACAGTTTCATGTATAAGAACAGCCCACTCTCTCCCTCCAAAACCACCAGGCACTTACGAGGAAAATTGTACTTAAAGCAGGTCTGTGCCGCAATCATCCATTCAGCCCTGGTCTCACAGAAAATGGCAATGGTGCTCTTTGGCTTCAGTCCCAGTGCAGTGAGTCCACTACCGAAGTTATTCACTCGGCGGTTCACTTCGAGATAGTTCAACCATTTATAATTCCCGAGAATCAACTGTTAGAGTGAGAGATGCTGTAATATTAGCATATGTGCTCAAACAAGCAATTAAAATACTATTCAATGGGGAGAACTCAAAATTGCCCTTAAGTGAATATACAGACGCTAGGAACAGCTTTGGAGAATTAGTTACAGGCACTATAATGAAATGTTGGCATGTTTTAAATGCACTTGATTTATAGTCAAGTGTACCTTCCCCTTAAAAAAAATAGAAAGCCCCAAAATGCTTTACCTTCTTAAAAACCTTTCCATTTGGCTGCATTTCATTTTCTTCACTTAGGACTTCCCTGGTTCCCAGGCTCTCCTTCTTCCCAAACTTGGAGACAGCATGATCGAATAATTTATCCAGGGTGTCTGCTCCAGGGATGTCTATGACAGCTAGCGAGTCGAAGTGCGTGACAGAACGATATGGACTTCCAGGTTTGTCTGAGGTGGGCTTAGCTTTTATTCTCTTTGCCATAGCGTTTTTCTTCTTAGCATTGGTAAGAAAATACCATGGAATAAATATAAGGGCACTGTATATTGTTATTAACAGGTGGATAGGCAGCAAAATAATGGTGAGCACACTTTGCTTAAGTTTCATGGTGGCAAGGCTTCTAAAATGATGTTTATTTCTTGTTATTCTTTGGCTTCGGAAAGCCTGATTTTGCTGAAGAAGGCAATAATGGGAGCAGCAGTAAGAGTAGCAGAATAGTCAAGGCAGTTCAATTTTAATGATACAGAAAGAG
>NW_011483127.1:17507-19461 GCF_000754665.1 Bison bison bison
CAGGTTTTTATTAGTTTCTAGCATTGATTTGATACGAGAAAGCAGAAATAACTGGTCTGAAAGACTGGTATTTTCCAGTTTTAATCATTATGGCCATAAATTTTAGATGCAATTTTTGTAGGTTATCTGGTATACTGCACGTGACTCTACAAGTCAGTTGTATAACACTATAGCAACTATATGAGCACATGCCTGTGATATTTAAGTTTGGCTAAATTTTAGGAGAGTAGAGAATGCCAATACTGAGGTTTCTCTTCAATATGCACATGTAAACTGAACAGCTTTAAATAGTATTTGACTTTTTCAAAAGAGGGGAAATAAATCCACCAGTTTTGGCTTATTTCTCAATGATCAACCCAGAAATATTCTGAGTTCTTCATTATGATAATTTTTTAGTAATGCTATTCATTATCGCCTATCCCCCAAATTGGGCTAATATAATCATAAAATCATTTCCTACATGTCTGTTTTGTGCTCAAATTGCACCAGTTGCCTGGGAGTGGCAGTATTAAGTCCAAGGCAGTGTAAGTCTCCTGGCCCCTGCTCATTATGAGTTAACAGTTATGAAGTCATCAGCACACAAGATAGATCCAATGTTTTTCAAACTTTGTTTGCAGGAGAAAGGGGCAGCTAACCCATTTCATCAAATAAACACTAGTGAAGATTTCCCATCTGTAAACACTAAAGTAGAATTGCTCTGGCGGAAGCAGGGATTGGGGGTGCCCTGAGTCCCACCCTGGACTTCCTGGAACCCCATTCTCAAAGTGACCACTCGACCTTCTTTCCAATGAAGAGTCTGTAGAAATACCTAAGTCCTGTGGTGCACAGTGCAAGCAATTAATGTGATAGCAGTTCAGAGCAAGTGCAAAATGGTCCACAGTTACAAAGGGAAGCTTTGTGGAGATTAGACTTAAGCTGGACCTTATGTTGGGGATCTGGAAACAAAGGAAAAGGACAGAGGTCATTCTGGGCTGGGGAACCACATGAAGAGAGGAATGAAAAGACTCTAGGAGAGGAATGAGTGCAAATAATAAGGACACTCGCCTGACTGGGGCACAAAGTACTTGCCACAGCAGTACAGGCCACAGTAGTACATGATCTGACAAATCAGGCGAAGTAGTTTTCATTTGATTTGGCAGGAAACTGGAGGCCACTGCAGGTCAGAAAAACAGTGCCAACTGGAAAGGAACTGCAGAAACAGCCTCATGGAGAATAATCTTTCTCCAGGAGCTTGCCTTCAGTTGAGAAAGCTATTTTGGTGAGTGGCAGTATATTTCAACTAGAAAAAAGTACAGTATTAGCTCACTTTGAGGGGCCAAAGCAAAGTGCATCCTTCTGCAACTCCTGTGAAAATCAACTACTGACCCCAAGACAGTTGTGCCTTTTTACACCAATTACTATAAAATGGTAACATAATCCTTAAGCCTGCTCTGCTGTTATTCATGTTGTTCAACTGAGCGTGGTGAAATGAGCAAGAAATTACAGATGAAACGACCTGTGATTCAGGCCCCATCTCTGTCACTGACTAGCTGTGTAACCTTGGGCAAGGCCTCTGAGCATAAGATCTGGCTAGATCAGTAGGCCTTAACTTCCTAGGGGTGATGGACCACTTTCAGAATTCAATGAGTACTATAGACCCAGTTCTCCTCAGAAAGATATGCAAAATGGTATACTCAAATTCAGGGAATTCCTGAGTTCCCTGGAATCCATCCATGAACACCAAAGGTTGACACCACCCTTACAATTTCCTTGGGCCCTTGCAACTTTAACTTTATGCTTTACTATACCTAGAAAAGGGCTTCCCTGGTGGCTCAGTGGAAAGAATCTGCCTGCCAATGCAGCAGATGTGGGTTTGATCCCTGGGTTGGGAAGATCCCCTGGAGAAGGGAACAACTACCTGCTCCAGTATTCTTGCCTGGGAAATCCCATGGACAGAGGAGCCTAGAGGGCTACA
>NW_011483127.1:19561-19774 GCF_000754665.1 Bison bison bison
TTTTTTTTTTTTTTTCAAGATCGAATACACCAAGGGTCTATCATAGTGCCTGATCCTCAGTATGCAAGATCCCCTCTAATAATCCTCTCCTCCATCAAACATTCCATGACTACCCAAATCCATGATAGTCTCTCCTTTTCCTAATTTCCCACATCACTAGAAATGTCTACCACTCATTCTGATCCTTGATTATGTCATCATTTTTAAACATCT
>NW_011483127.1:20001-22007 GCF_000754665.1 Bison bison bison
CAGACCAGTAGTTCGCAACCCTATCAAATCCAGCACCTCTTTATTATAACAAATATTTTATAATACTCCTTTATAAACCCTAAAGGGTACTCAGAGATGATAGTCTACTTACACACACAGTTTTAAAAATAATTCCTTACTGATAATATAAAGAAGTACTGAAAGGAAATTAATTCAAAATAAATACTTATTTCAATACATAAATTCTCAGGGACAATACCAGAAGACAAACAAAAGTCTTTAGACTGATAGAATCCCCCTAAGTGGGGAGTATCACCTCAGTCTCATTTGAAAAATGGGGCTGAAGAAGCAGAAGACAGCTTTTGACAATATTACAAACTAGCTGGATTTAAACTGTGCTGCATGCTTTTCAGTCAATTGTTTTGTTATATACACTTAATTTTTTACACAGACTTCCCTTAAGTCTTAGAGGTAGGGAAACATCTACTTAATCCTCATAGTACACACACATACATACACACACACACACACACACACACACACACACACACCCCACAAGGCTCAAAGAACACTGAGGTAAAGAGAGATCATTTAGTTTAGAAGTTTTCTATTTTTTCTGGTGGTGCTGAGGCTGGGGGCATGGGGTGGGTATGGGTCACTCATTTGAATAAAATCTTATATGCACATGGAAACACAAGTATAGATAAAAGAAAAAAGCAGAGTTGCTTCAGTTGGGGAAGCTGTGTGAGCACCTGAAGGGACTCTATGGAACCTCCATTTCAGCTGAGTATTTGAGCCACTGATGCTGTCTGATCTTTCATCTCCAAGGGAAGTGAATGAGTGACAGTGCAAATTGCATCCGAGGTCTGTCCCCAAGTTTGGTGCTCTTTCAAGCACCCCCCGCTCCCAGGCAGCCTCCGCTCACTTTGGCCTATCATTTAAAAATCCTTCTGTATCAAAAATTTTCCAGCATTACACACAGTCTGCTGATAAATTAATTTTTTAAAAAAATTTGAACACCTACTATGTATGTTTTGAGCACATAATACAAAGATGAATAAAACATGCTCTCAATCCTTTGCATGCACATCTGCATGTCCATATGTATGGTAGGGGGCAGGGAGATGAGTTCACAAACATATACAGTAGACTATGATAGATCCCATCAGAGAAGCAAGAACAAAAGGTATTCAAAAAAGGGATGAGATTACACCCAGTTTGGGGATCGGGGAAAGATGGAGGACGAAGGAGAACCACCTAGGAAGGTTTCACAAAAAAAGCACAGTATTTTGGGTTGGTGTAAAGGATGGGAACATTTTCAAAAGGAGAGGACAAAGACTGGGAAATGAGGATGGTCCTCATGGACTCTGGGGAATGGCTGGCAGCAGAACTGCAGGATGTATCAGAAAACAGCAAGCAGCATGGCAGATGCTTTCGAGCTTTCTGCTTTTAAAGTGCTGGTCCCCTTTTGTGATCTAAGTCATATTATTTCAGAGTCAATGCTACTAGAATGTCACTATAAGAGACACATGTGTATAGTGATTTGGTAACTTAAGATTAAACACCCTGCTATTATATTAGAAGAAAGCCTATGATAGGTTGGGTGGTAAACACCCTAATCAAAGGAGATCTGGCTTCTCAACTCAGTATCTGCTCTTAAATGTGACTCTGGACAAGATATACGACCTCTCATGTAAAGCTCTGTACCAGCGGCATCATGTGCAACCGGGAATACTGCTTGTGTTCTACTTGCTTGCCATCTACTTCATGGCACTGTTGGGAAAGTCCTCTGTCTGATCCAGCTTCACTTCCATGGGTGTGTGGTATTGGTCCCTGGAATACACTCTCAACTCTCTTGCCCCTCTCCCACTTTGGTGTACTCACTCAGCTAAACCACGACCTGGTTAAATCCAGTTTACCACCTTATCTGCACCCTTCCCCATGCAGCTGAATTTGGCTGGAGAAACACCCAACAGAGCCAAACATCCCCCTTTAGATCCATGGCTGCTCCCTCAAAAGGAACCTTGGAGCTGCAGAGAAGCCAT
>NW_011483127.1:22107-22324 GCF_000754665.1 Bison bison bison
AAATGGCCCCTTGAAGCTGCAGAGAAGCCATGCTGCCCTGCCCTAGGCCATCCACAGGCTTGCTCTCCTGGGGTTCATGCTTTGTTTTCTCTCTTCAGACCACCAAGTCTCCTTCACTGTCCTCAACCTCAGCTGCTGACCTGGCTTACCATTTGGCTGAGAAAACTGAAACCGTCTGAAGAGAACGTCCACAGACTCCCACCAGTGTCTCTGCAAC
>NW_011483127.1:22472-30620 GCF_000754665.1 Bison bison bison
TAAAAACCATTCCCTCTCTTGTACCTTATTCTCTGCCTGTGGCTCCATTTCTTCTCCTTCTCTGTGTGTGTGCTAAGTCACTTCAGTCATGTCTGACTGTTTGGACTATAGTCCGCCAGGCTCCTCTGTCCATGGGATTCTCCAGGCAAGAATACTGGAGTGGGTTGCTGGGCCCTTTTCCAGGGGATCTTCCCAACCCAGGGATCAAACCTACGTCTCTTAAGTCTCCTGCATTGGCAGGTGGGTTCTTTACCACTAGCACCACCTAAGAAACCCTCTCCTTCTCTGTAAGACTCCTTTAAAGAGTTGTCCCCATGCCCTGTCACCCAGTTATCTCCCATTTTCTTTTGACCCCACTAAGCTCAGGTTTCCTCCTGCTGCTGCTGCTGCTGCTAAGTTGCTTCAGTCATGTCCGACTCTGTGCGACCCCAAAGACAGCAGCCCACCAGGCTCCGCCGTCCCTGGGACTCTCCAGGCAAGAACACTGGAGTGGGTTTCCATTTCCTTCTCCAATGCATGAAAGTGAAAAGTCAAAGGGAAGTCGCTCAGTCGTGTCCGACTTTTCATGACCCCATGGACTGCAGCCCACCAGGCTCCTCCGTCCATGGGATTTTCCAGGCAAGAGTACTGAAGTGGGGTGCCATTGCCTTCTCTGCAGGTTTCCTCCTACCATTCCACAAAATTGCTTTGCTCAAGGTCACCAATGACTTCCATGTTGTCAGATCCCAAGGTCAATTAAAGCTCAGGCCTCACCCTGCCCTTGACCCACCACCAGCCTTTAGCCCAGTTGACCCCTCTTTTCCTGCTGGAAACTTCTTCACTTGGCTTCCAGGAGAACCCATTCTTCAGATTTTCTTCCGACTTCCCTGACAATTCTTTCTCCATCTTCATTGCTGCTTCTTATCTCCCATACCTCTCAATGATATAGTGTTCAGTCCTTGAACCTCTTCTTTATCTAAGCTCACTCCCAAGGTGATCTCATTTAGGCTCATAGCTTTAAACAACATAAATATGGTGATGATCCCAAAGTTTCTCTGCTAAGCCTGGAGGTCTCCCTTAAGCACTAGGTTTGTATATCCAACTGCTTCCTCAACAGATCCATTTAGATATCAGTTACATACTCATTTAATACATATGTATTAATAGGAAATTGAGCTGCTGATCATCCTTCCACAAATAGCCCATTCAGTCTTGCCCGTCTCTGTAGCTCCAGTTGCTTTAACCAAAGGCCTTCAATCAGGTTCACTTTCATCCCCCTCTCTTTCTCACAATTCCACAGCCAATTCATCAGCAAATCCTACCAGCTCTACTCACAAAACAGATACCAAAGTTAACTACTTCTCACCACCTCCACACATACCAACCTGGCTCAAGCCACTGTCTCCTCTCACCTGGAGAACTGCAATACCCAATGTGAGCTCCCTGCTTCCACTTTTATAACAAATTATAAACTCAGCAGCCAGAGTGCTCCAGTTCAATTGTAAGCTAGATCATGCCATTCCTCTGCTCAAAACCTTTCAAAGAATCCCCATGTGACTCATTCAGAAAAAAACATAGTCCTTACTCCAATCTATAAGAAGGGACCTGTCCCCCACCTCAAGTTTCTGCCTTCATCTGCGACACTGTCCACTTCCTTCTGCTACCATGCCAACTTGTTCCTTGATGTTTCTGGGACACAACAAGCATGATCCTGCCTCAGGGCTCTTGTACACGCTATTCTCTCTACCTGGAATGTGCTTCCAAGATACCTTCCCAGCTTATTTTCTCATCTCCTTTTTGCCTTTATTCAAATATCACTCCCTCAGTAAGGTCTTCCCCGTGCTCAGTTGCTAAGTCGTGTCCGACTCTGTGACCCTATGGACTATAGCCTGCCAGGCTGCAGTCATGGGATTTCCCAGGCAAGAATACTGGAATGGGTTGCCATACCCTCTTCCAGGGGATCTTCCTGACCCAGGGATCAAACTCAGGTCTCTTGAGTCTCCTACATTGCAGGTGGATTCTTTACCACAGAGCCACCTGGGAAGCCCAAGGCCTTCTCCAGTCACTCCAAAATCACAGCCCGTTTTGATTTCTCTCCTTAGTACTTAACACTACTACATCATATGCTTTATCTTTCATGTTTATTTTCAAGGCCTCCATTAGAACATAAAGGTTCCGTGAGGCAGAGTTTATTGTTTGCTGCTGAATCCTCCTACACTTGTACCTCTGTGTATGAAGTGTTCAATAAACTTGTTGACTGAAATAAGAATGGAGATGGGATTGCTCTGAAACTATAAAGTAAAAATGTATGTTAAGGGCAATAGCCAGAAGACAATCAATCTTAGTCATCTTTTTAAAAAATCACTTGTCCATGCCAACACTCCAGGAAATGGTATACTCTTAAAATTCCTGGTAATTACCTTGAACATGTGTTTAGTTGCTTGATAGAAAACATGAAACTGGACAAACTGCCTTTTCCACAGAGGAAAAAGACAAGTTGTTACAAAAGCAAGAGGATTATAGAATTTGTATCATGTGCCTTTTCACGGATGCCTTTCACAAATGCTGTCCTGCCATGTATGAAGAGGGATACTGCTGTCCCACCAGGAGGACATGAACTCTGAGTTGCACTTCCTTAAAATCAAATAATGCACTTGTATTTCAGCTGGAAAGGGCAGGGCGTCAGCTTCAGTCAGGGGATAGCGAATCATTCCTGTTGATGTTCAGCATTCCATTTGGGAATCGGATTGCATGCTCACTCAGTTGTGTCCAACTCTTCAGTGACCCCATGGACTGTAGCCTGCTAGGCTTCTCTGTCCATGGGATTCTCCAGGCAAGAATACTGGAGTGGGTTGCCACGCCCTCCTCCAGGGGATCTTCCTGACGCAGGGATCGAACTTGCGTCTCTTGCATCTCCTGCATTGGCAGGGAGATTCTTTACCAATGAGCCACCTGGGAAGCCCGAGCATCAGATTAATAACCACTTATTGAGCCTGTACTATGGGCTATGCTCAGTCCTTTAGATACACTATTTCCTTTAATCCTTCAGAAACACACTTTGAACTAATATACTAATGAACTAGGGATGTAACTTATAACTGATGATATAATAGTCTCAGACATATCATTTGATCAAGATAACACAGCTAAGTAGGGATTCTGATCCAGGTCTACTGGATTTTAAAGTCCATGCTTTTAGCTGTACTGTCTGTGACCTGGGTCATACTGGTATAATTTAAATAGGTGAGAGTGACAAACTTTGTGTATGAAAAAATCCTGATGACAACTTTGAGCACTGATCTGTCCTACAGTCTAAAGCATTTTTATAGCAGTGCAGGGGGCGGGGAGCCCTTTAGCTGCCCAGTAAGTCCTAGAAGTTTAAGTGAAAATCAGGTGTAATTTTACTTTGCTTCTTGTTTTGAGGCCAAGTTTAATGTTAAGTATTTCATTCCAGTTACTTCAAACGCTCTGAGATAGTTAGGTTAAACACAAAAAGCATTAGTAATACATGAAGCTCCAGCACACAAAGTAAACAAACGTGACATACTGATTAAAGGCTGAATTTAAAAGAAATCATCATCTTTTCCAATAGCATGTGACACAACACCCATTCAGGAAAGAGAAAAAATAATAAACTAAAGTCCATACCAAGATAATTTTTTTTTAACAAGTTTTAGAAAATGGTCTAAACCAAGCAAGGATCCATGCATCTACCAAGTTGAGACACATGGTAGAGACAAATATTCTTCATCTGTCCTTGATATATTTCCTTATGAAAATGTAACAGATATCAATGTGATAATCTGTGATTAACTGTCAGTGGTACTTTAAGAAATCACATTTTCAAATCACACATCAATTAAGAGTAATTTAAATACCAAATAAAGAGATAATTTGCCTTCTGAAAAGGATAAGCCTGTATCCACTAAACATTAAATCAGAAAACAATTATAAAAATTCCAAGAGATTAAAACAGATATGCATACCTGTTGCACTTTAAAAGATCATACTTCAACATAGATATTGCATCAACAAGACTTTTGTAAAGGGGTGGAGTGCTTTTTTAAAAATTCCTATTTTCTTTCACACACTATTAAAAAGTTTCAAGTGATTTTAAAACATATAGGAGAAAGGTTATATACCCATTAAAGAAAACAGTTGCTTTGGTTAATGAAATCAAACTTCATAGGCACTACATTACAATATAATTAACCTTATATTTCAACATTAAAACTTTTTAAATGTTAATATTTTAAGAAAATAAAAGGCAGTAAGAGTAGCTAGCATGATCTTTTGCTTTCAGACAGTTTGCAGGACTGAATAATCATGTGAAATATATATCTGTCTGCTCTATGTAAGTCTCATGTGACTCAAAGTTGGTAAGTCAATTTAATCAATATGAAATAGCTTATACAGTCAAACTTTTGAAGTTTACAGTAATTATAATAAATACATTTGAAAGCTGAAAAAAAAGCAAAAGAAAAGCAAACACCTAGGATGACTAGACAGATGCTCTATACCACACACTGTACGCCTGCCTAGCTAGTTTGACTAGAAGAGTCTCACAGCTATGACTGATCTTTGGTAACATCTCAAACAAGATGAACCAAACTTGTTTGCTTCATCACCTGGATGGATATTAACTCCTGAAGTCGCCATCCTGCTAGTCTCTTCCCAGCTTTCCCCAGCAAAGAAAGCACCTCAGCTGCCATGTTGAAGATGCCCTTTCTTGCTCGAGCACACGTTCCCTCCCATAATGCGTTAAGAACATGCCCAGCACGTATCAGATAATGCTTTTTATAGGTCATAGGATAGTATAATTTGGATCCTATCTACATATGTTGAAATAAGGAGATGTCATGTGTTGAAATGTGGGAGCCTCATACAATGTTGTGCCTACACACCTCACACACACTGTGTACAAGTACATTTATCTTCCTCATTTTAAGTGATTGAAACACACTTGATTTTTATTTTTAAAAACACACTTGATTTTTTAAAGCTTTCCAAAGTTGAGAGTGGATTGGATATAATTTAATCCAAAGCTTACATATAAGGAATTTTGAGGATATATCATGCTAGAAGTGGCACCTGCCAACAAGACATGATGTTATAATCCAACTTTTTCAGACATCATGAAAAATGGGAGAGAAACTAAGTTCTAGGAGTTACGTGTTCAGAGAAATATAAAGGGTTCAGCGCTGTAGAAGGGAAGCAGACAACGACAATGACAACCCCAATCCCTAATCCCTGCTAAAGAGGATCTGCTACAGGTCCCTCTAGACAAAACCCTGCTGCTACATTCAACAGCCCATCATGCATGGTGTAGACTTTTTGTCTGTAAAGTCTTCCGTGTACTGGGTATTTTTTTCTTTATGATCTTAACATAAGTTAATAAAAACAATTGGATTACATATCTGACAAATTAACTCACAGTTATAAATGTGTTATCTGAATGAGAAATATACAGACTATTATCATTGCTATTTGTTACACATCTGTCTCCTATCATCTTATCTACTAATTATAATAAATCAATACAGCTGTGAGCTGCCAACCCTGAGCACAGGTTTAAAAAACAAATCTGTTAATCTGCAGTGCTATTTCCCACAGCCTTTGTTTTACAGGGAGAATTTTGCAACTTACATCTTGGCTACATGCCCTATCCTCTGGCCTTTCCTAGAGGAGGGACCAGTTTAATAGATTGGTTCTCTATGAATGTTGTTTCCCAGTACTCACACTGTTAAAAAGCCATGCAGCAAGGTAGTCTTAAACCATTTCTTACAAAATGGCTAAATAAGTCACTATGATTCAGCTACCAGGCCACCATAATGTGAAACTGTACTGTGGTAAATAACAAACAAAATAAAACAACAAAACCTCGCTCTGCTCTTCAGTAGCAAATATATCTTATAACTGAGATTAATAAAAGAGTTCAGTGACTGATAAATCTGTTGAAGACTGAAGTCTTATAGCCATTCAAATCAAAAGCCATTCAAATCTTATAGCGCTCAAATATTAGCGCTAGTAAAGAAAAGGGCATGGATATTCCAAAGACAATGAAAAAATTCAATATGTATTTTTATTATTAACATTATTATTAATGCAATACATAGTTAAATTATTCACACTGAATTATGGGTGTTCCTGACATTTGAGAAATTAAAGAATTCTTAACTAAAGAAGGATGCCACACGAAGTCAAATACAAGAAGCCATGGAAAAATACTCTGAGAGGTAATGTCTCCATGTTAAGGATGAGGAATATTTTCCATTCTGTTCTCTCTTCATGTTCATTTGTTCACCTGACCCATGCAAGCTTCACGAACGTGAGTGAGATAAGGGAATTAGGTATTTCTATTTTGAAGTGTACTTTGGGAGAGGCAAGGCACTATGCCAATTGAAGAACTCTCTCCAAAGTGTTTATTGACTCCTGAACTGGCCAGATACTCTTGCTAAAGCTTCTGGAAACTCCTGCTCTTCACATTGGTAGTTCTTTCTCTTACACATCTAAGTGGGCTGCAGGTCAATTACAATAAATTTTTATGTGTGTGGATGGGTGGGGGTGGAGAGGGAAAAAGAAACAGGAAATAGATTCTCTGTGTATAAATAACTATAGGAGCCTGAATCCTACAGCCCATACAATTGCACTATGGTCTATTTCCCAAAAGAAACACTAAACCTGTTACCTTATCTCCTTTGTCAATCATGGACAGCATGCTGCCTGTGTAGCTGAATTCGGAGACAACTAATTTTGGTCTGTTGATGAAAATCTTTGTTCATGTTCAAGATTTTTCTAATGCAGCCTAATCAGTCAACTGTAGCAATCTTTGCTATACAAGCACATTAAGTCTTTTGAATTTCTTTATACTTGGAATTCAAAAATAGTTATGAGCACATAAAAACTACTATTTCTTCTGTTTCAGTTTCATAATCTATTATAATGAGAGCGATTCTCAGAAGACCAGAAATACAAGAGAGACAGCATTGTATACAGGGCTTTGGTCCTGGCTCAGCAGCTTGACAAGCTGCACTACCTGGAACAAATTAAATGACCTCTTGTCTATTTCCTCATCTACGTGAGAAAGTTGGATTCAGATTTTAAGATATCATAGACAAGTAAAAGTTTTATAAACAAAGAATGATGGTGAGGGCAATGACACAACTGCCAATTTTTTTTTTTTTTTTTGGCCAAGCATGGACATAAAAAACAAAAACCTATCATTTACTATCACCAACATTTCATAAAATACAGAACGGGTCTAACTCCTCAAAATTAGAAGGATATAACTTATAATAAGCAGCAATTTTTCAAATCGAAAAAGTTCAGCTTTAAAAATCTCATGGCCTGTGGGGCTTATTTCCCTCACTTCACCATGGGCCAGTAAAAAGTCTTCACTGGTCAGGGTACTGTCTAAAAGTAAATGTTTGGGAACTCCGGAACTAGGTAATTTTCAAGGTCCAAGGCTCAAACACTAAATTATAATTGTAGGTGCTCTGTTATATTTCTTTCATTCTATATTATAGTCTAGAGTAGGTGTTTCATGAAGGACAGCACTGATGCCTAGATTTTTGAAGATTAGAAATACATTTAAATCATTTTGAGAAATAATAACTAAAAATTAAGCTTCAATTTATTGGAGGAAGTATACACTACTACAGATTCAACTTCATCAATATTAATGAACCATTCACTGGACACTTACTATTAAGCTCATTTTACAGATGAAGAAATTGAGGCAAAGGTAAACTAAATAACTTTTCAGAGACACACTGCCTCAGGAGTCAGAACTGGAACTCCAATTATGACTCCACTTTTTGGTAAAACTCAAAAACAAAAAAAAAAAAAAGATTATATTTAGATTTTAATTATCACTTCCCCATTCATAAATGAGTGACAGATGTTTTAAATCTTAGAAGCTGTCCAGAGTAAAAAGTTCTCCTATTTTACTTTTCCAAATAATGCCTTTTTAATATATAAATATTGGCAGGGCTTTTCCAATATAAAGAGAGAAAAAATGTCTATTAGTTTGGTCACTTAACTTTCTCCAAAAGCTGACAAGATTGCAAATTTAGAATTTTTAAAGGACAAATACTTACAGATTTTCTCTTTTTCTCTTAAGAAGAACCCGTATATCTTTCTGGATTTGAATCTGCAATAAGAGACAAT
>NW_011483127.1:31055-31277 GCF_000754665.1 Bison bison bison
TAAAAAGGTACTCAATATCACTAATCATCAGGGAAATGGAAATCAAAACTACACTGAGTTCTCACCTCACATCTGTTAGAATGGCTGTCACTAAAAAGACAAGAGATAATGAGTGTTGGTGAGGATGTGGAGAAAAAGGGGCCTCTTGAGCACTGTTGGTGGGAATGCAAACTGATGCAGGCACTATGGAAAACAGTATGGAGGTTTCTCAAAAATTTAAAA
>NW_011483127.1:32808-33537 GCF_000754665.1 Bison bison bison
CTCTAGGAAAGGGGGCTCTGGCAGTAGTATCAGTACCTGTGCAAATACAAGTGGTTAAGATTACTTATAAACAAAAGACACACTATTTAATATTTTCTTCCTTTACTCCCTGAGGGCTAACACTTGATATTAACACCAAGAGGGGAAATCTCTGCATGTTCGTATTAAAACAAAGTCCCAAGAGCTCAAAAAGAGAACGTTGAGGAAGAAAAACTTCATATTTCTTATACAAATGCATGTATTTCCTCTTCCACACAGAGCTTAATTCAGATAACTAACAAACAACAAAAAACCAACCTTTCATAAAATCACATGAACTCATCTATAGGTGGTGCAGAGTCGGGACGGGATACAAAACTATCCAGTAGTTTGTGTAATTTGAAAAATAATTTCCATAGAGAAAGTTTCCAAAGGAGACCTGACACTTGGTCATTGGTCCTACAGAAAGAGAGGCTGGAGAGGATACTCAAAAGTATAAGAGAACTCTTTCAGTTGGATGAGAGGCCCATACCAACCTTTGGCTAATTTCCAGTCTGAGAGCCCTCAATCAATTGGGCAGGACAATGTAACTCTCAGATGTTCTTTAATACAAAAGACAGACATAATTTTTCTCAGCTTACTTACTTAAGTTGCTTACTTAAAAGTAAGTAAGTTGCTTACTTGCTTAAAAGTAAGTAAGCAACAGCTTACTTACTTTACAGATGATAAAAGGGAATCAAATCACATTTC
>NW_011483128.1:0-770 GCF_000754665.1 Bison bison bison
TTTTAAGAATATTTTTATTTTTTTTTCTTTTTTTTAAAAATTAATTTTATTTTTAAACCTTACATAATTGTATTAGTTTTGCCAAATATCAAAATTTCATCAAAATCTTCATTCTTCCTTCCCTTTTTTTTTTTTTTTAAAGCAATTAATTAATTCTGGAGCTGACTCCAACAGCTCCCTGTCTTCTGTTCAGCTTGCCAAAATGACATTTGCTTCACTGTCTTCAAATGGCGGTTAACCAATGGAGCCAAAGCAACCTCACAGTCAAGTCAATGGATTAAAGCATTTTAGGAGCGAGTCCAAGTACCTAAACAGCAAAAGAACTCTCTAACGCAAAGAGGCTTCCCCAAGGTTGCTCCCTAAGCCCTTTCCTCTCTGTTCTTTCCATCTCTTGGCTCTGATCTAGTTTTGATATGTTCCAATAGTTCTCATTTTCCTTCCTTTAACTTTCTGCGAATTATTGTTATTTAAAAGCGTTTTAGAAGCTAGCTTGATATATTTTAACCATTACTAAGCACAATGCCCACTATTCCTTATAATGCTCAGGACTCTCAAAACTAAGAAACCCTAGGACATTTGACTACTTAGGTAGAAAGTTGATGAACAATCTATCTAGTTTATCAGTGCAAGAATAAAGCCCGTTACCTTTTACCTATGAGAGATGTTCTGCTTTGAAAGAGGCAGAAGACCATCTGCAGGTGTTTTAAACGATAAACTCATTAAAGCTTGGTATCTCCCATGTCTTTCGTCCTTTCCTTCATTTAAACACT
>NW_011483128.1:2702-5563 GCF_000754665.1 Bison bison bison
AGGCACTGCTCCCAGAAACAGTTATATATATATATATACACACATGCATACACCACACACACATATTCAATCGAAAAAGGAAGGTCACATAAAAAGTTAAACCTGCACAGGGATCTATAAGAATATATTATCTGAATTACACTGTTAACAGTAGTTTTTAAGATTTCTATTTTCTAAAATATCCTTATTAGTGTTCTTGGAAAATTCACCTTTAGGGAGAGTAGAAACACTGTAGCACCAAACTATCATGAAATAGTTGTGTAGTAGGTAAGATATTCTCCAGTTTCTTGTTTTTTGTTGTTGTTGTTGTTTTGTTTTGTTTTTCATCTCTCACTTATTAATAGTAATATTATATGCTTTCTTTCTAGAGGCTCATTAAAAGACAAGGTATCCCTTGGGTTAAATTTAGAATCAATACAATTTTTAATCAGGTGAACAAAATATACAAGATTATCTTTATTATGACATAATAAAAAATATATCTCATAGATGTTAGCCTATTTTAGCGATATTTACCTGCTTACTCACCCTTAAAAGAAAGAAAAGATGTGAATTATAAATATCAGGTTTATTTAGCATATATAACCTAAGGGAAGAGAGACCTATTAAAACAAACAAACAAAAGCAAAATAAACAAAACACCTATTTGCATCAGCAGGTAACACTGTGGTTTTTATTACAAAATTCTTAAATTTCCTGTTATTCTAAGGAACTTTGATAAGGGTTAAAAATGTAACTAAAGCTAATTTATTTACCAAAGTAAACAGGCTAATTCAGAAATCACTATTTTAAATTTTCTTTCATTTTCTTTTATCTTTATAAAACTTTTTATCATGACTATCTCCCACCACTTCAATTCCTCTATGGAAAAAAAAAAACAAAAAACTATTCACTCTGTTAAAATTAATGGATTCTCATATTTGGGGGCTGCCCACCCATACTATTAGCTGTCTGTTGATGGATGGTAGCTTTGATAAGGAGAAGGCAATGGCACCCCACTCCAGTACTCTTGCCTGGAAAATCCCATGGATGGGGGAGCCTGGAAGGCTGCAGTCCATGGGGCTGCTGGGAGTCGGGCACGACTGAACGACTTCACTTTCACTTTTCACTTTCATGCATTGGAGAAGGAAATGGCAACCCACTCCAGTGTTCTTGCCTGGAGAATCCCAGGGACAGGGGAGCCTGGGCTGCCGTCTATGGGGTCGCACAGAGTCGGACACGACTGAAGTGACAGCAGCAGCAGCTTTGATAAATATGGTTTCTCTTACCAGCCCTTCACTTGGTTTGATGTTTGCCAGCTGAATCACTTCAAGGTGGGCAGACTGTGAAACTAGAGGATCTGATGACAGGGATATGATGTGGTCACAGACTCCAGAAAGAGTTTTACACTGAAAACAAACAAACAAAAAATTATGGTCAACACATGTTGTAAATAACATATAAGTCACTTTTTATTGTAATATCTTTTACAAGGAAAAAGAAAAAATAGAAGGAGGTCCTTGGCATTTTATTTTATAAAATCTGTATTAAAAAGATATTCATTCAGGTTAAGAAATACACACACACACAAAACACATCTATATCTAAATTATAAGAACCCACATCAAAATTGGTGAAGATCTCCTGGAGAAAGAAATGGCAACCCACTGCAGTATTCTTGCTTGGAGAATCCCATGGACAGGGGAGCCAGGGCTACAGTCCATGGGCTTGCAAAGAGTTGGACTCAACTGAAGCAACTTAGCATGAATGCATACATCAAAATATTCAAGAAAGTTATGGTTATGCTTTGTTTATATTATTTGATTCATCAGATCTAAAATGAAATGATTGTTTCAAAACAATCTTAATAACCTGAACACTTCTTGATACCAGCCACTGGATGGAAGAGAATTCAACAACTCCAAAAACCTTCAAGATTTTCTACTTCATGATCAGAAAAGTTAACAAAAAAAATCCAGCCAAAATCCAGGGAAAATGAATCTCCCAAATCGGCTTGGTGAACTCCTCTAAAGTTACCTTTCTGTAAAGTACCCCCTTCCTCCAGGCAAAGTTTGGCACTCCCTCAAACCTGCTTTTTCAAAGTTCTATGAACTGTCCGAAATTGTGTAACTTCATTCAGAAGCCCTCTAAGGTTGGGACCATGTCCTACTCATCTCTGACTTCTCTTCCTCCCCTACCCCTGGGAGACAGATCCTAGAACATTTGTTGTTGTTGACTGAAGACACAAAATTATTGCTTAAATTAGGATAAATCTATTCATACCTTCTATCCATTTCCAACATGTTACATTTGTTCTGTGACTACTTCATTACTCTACTTAAGGGAGTCAGTTCCCTCAGGGCTCTTTATTTGCTGCATTCTATACATGGTCCATGACCTCCGTCTCTGCTTGGTTCAGCTTTCTCACCCCACAGAAACTGCATGGCTAAATTTCTCCCCCTTACTGCAGCCTTGCCCTTTGCATCTGCTTTTCATGGCTGCACGTTTACTGTGGCTATCAACCCCTAAGGACAGACCGTGGACAGCATGGAAAGCATCAGCTTGGTATGAAGAGATGTAGGCAATCACCACACTGCCAGTTACTTGCTGTGTGTCTGTGAGCAAGTTATCTTATATCCTTGAAGTTCAGTTTACACATGTAAAAAATTAGGTAATAAAAATTACTTTATATATTTTACACGACAAATCAGGATAATGAATATATATTTTAGAAGTCTAATATGGTTTCTACGTTGGTCATAACTTTCCTTCCAAGGAGTAAGCGTCTTTTAATTTCATGGCTGCAGTCACCATCTGCAGTGATTTTGGAGCCCAGAAAAATAAAGTCTGACACTGTTTCCACTGTTTCCCCATCTATTTCC
>NW_011483128.1:5708-5953 GCF_000754665.1 Bison bison bison
CTGTTGCTTCCTGATCTGCATATAGGTTTCTAAAGAGGCAGGTCAGGTGGTCTGGTATTCCCATCTCTTCCAGAATTTTCCACAGTTTATTGTGATCCACACAAAGGCTTTGGCATAGACAATAAAGCAGAAATAGATGTTTTTCTGGAACTCTCTTGCTTTTTCCATTATGACCAACCTAGACAGCATATTCAGAAGCAGAGACATTACTTTGCCAACAAAGGTCCGTCTAGACAAGGCTATGG
>NW_011483128.1:7089-10492 GCF_000754665.1 Bison bison bison
TTCTTTTAAAAATATTCATCAGCAGCCACAAGGAAAAAGACAGAATGGCAGCCCTTTACAAAAATGTCTATGGTTCAAATTGCTACTGTTTGATGGGAAGAAAAGCAACTAGGGCAGATTTAAATCTTTTAATTATTCCTTTCCTTCCTTAAGTGGTTTCATTTTCATTCTTATTTTTTCTCTATCTCAAGTGGCGGGGGGCAGGATGGATAACAATGTTAATATGAAGGGTTTCTATATAGAATACTTGAATTGCATTATAATCTGGAAATAAATAGGAAGGTAAAGAATATATAAAAATGGCTCAACATGTGTGTACTGCAACACTCAAGGCCTCATATAACAGCAATGAGCAACAGTAGCTCTCCTATTCAAGCACTGGAAGCACTCAGAAGTGGAGTAGGAGGAAAAGAAGAAAAACTACATTGTAGGTGTTTTTACAAAAAAAAAAAAAAAAAAAAACCAATTAAATCTACCATATTAAGTTGCAAATCATTTTTTCAGATTTCTCTACTGAGTAATTTTATTTGTCAAATGCCTGCTATGTTCTAGGTCTGCTGGAAATATGAAAGATGAGTAAAACATTGACTTTACTAGCAAAGCTATCAGGATTTAACAGATTAAAAACTTTGGAAAAAAATAATAGACTTTAGAAAAGAAACTTGGCTAGAACCTTGCTCCCTGTTTGAGAGATAATGTACTAGAATCCTTATATTGTAGCATTTGGCACTTGGTTCAATAAGCCAATTAGAAAGGATACAGAATGGCTTGGTTTCATATGCTAATTCTACACTTATTACTGTCATACATCAAGCCACTGCAGGAAGCCACATTAAGGGTACTACAGTAAAGTTCCAAGGAAGTTATTTTTATTTGTTTACTTATTTACTGAATTTGAAGTAGGGTTTAGAACTTCTTTTTCTTTTTTAAAATAATTTTAAGGGTCATTTTCCACTTACAGTTATTATAAAATATTGGCTAGATTTCCCATGTTGTACCACACGTCCTTGAGCCTAGTTTACACCTAACAGTTCGTATCTCCCACTCGCCACCCCTAGATTTCTCTTCCCTTCCCCAGTGGTAACCACTACTTTGTTCTCTATATATCTGTTATTTGGTTTCTTTTTTGTTATATTCAGTAGTGTGAATGAAAAAATACTGTCTGCCATATCCACAAACAAAGGATGCAGAGGCCACAAAGCCCTTAGCCACTGCAGCCACCCTCAAAGGTGCACCCCGAGGAGACTCAGGATGGGAAAGAAGAGGGTGCTGGCTAAGGTGTGTATCAAAAGAATTAATTTCAGTGAGCCCAGACTCCTGCATCTTCCCATACATGGGCAAGTACTAATTTCGTTAACTTGAGATGTTTGGTTTTCTTTAATTAACGGCAATCTTTTGATGTTCCCTAGTCCTTGTTGCAAAAACCCATATATACCCTGATTACTCCCTAACCTCTTGGGAGCTGTCCCTCAGAACTATTTGAGAGGCTGCCTATAGGACCTGAGTTCTCAGACAGTCCACCGAATAAAACAGAATTCTCAACTTTTAGGTTTTGCATTTTATTCAGTTGACACTAGTTTGTTGTAGATTTTAGATTCCACATGTAAGTGACATCTAAAGTATTTGTCTTTCTCCATCTGACTTATGTCACTTAGCATGATGCCCTACACGTTCTTGTAAAAAGTTATTTTTCCCTTCAGTGAAATTGTAATATTATGCCATCATATTAACACACAGTATTATCTATTGCTACCTAATAGTGTATCCCAGAGAAAGAAAATTAACTATAATATACTAAGAAAATACATTCTTTATTATTGAAAGTTAACATCAACACTACAGAGCACCTACCATGTGTCCTGCACAATGCTAAATACCTCATTATTTCATGCATCTTTTTAACAACTTTCTGAAGTAGTTATTATTATAGTCAGTTTAGCAGATGAGAAAGCAAGGCTAAATAAAGTCACTGTCTTGGCAACAAAACAATCTGACTTCTTAATCATTATGCTTACCATCTCTTCAATCCTTAAATCTCCATTTGTTGCTATTAGTTTCATTTTTTTATTGTTTAAAATCTATGTTAGTATTAAAGGGATATTATATAACATGTTTAAACTACATAGTATAATGAAATATAAGGTGTGCCTACAAGTGTTCTTGCAATTTATAATGCAGTTTAGCTAAGAACTAGTAGACTTGGGATTATGAAAGCAGCAGCTCTCTGGGAAAACTTGCAATTTTAGCAACAAAAAAGACAACTCTATTCTAGTTAGAAGATAAGTGGTAGCCACTTGCATAAAGGAGATTCTTTCACTATTTTTGAAATATTTATATCAAAGAACTTTAAATTCTGTTTATCTTTAGTTCTAAAAATAGAAACAATTTTTGAAATTTTAAATTAAAGCCTAGTAAAATAATATGTCTTTAGTATAAAGGAAACATAAAATGGCAATGAGTATTATAACTGATCCTCTGGATTCTGTTTATACTACCCAAAATGGCGAGAAAAGATTAGTGATTGAATAACAGTTAACAGACATGGCTAGCTAGGATTTAAGAAACTTTTAAAACAGAAGAGTGTCATGGGCTGGATTTAATGGTATTGTCATTTTTTTCCTCTCCAGTTATTTATATAAATTTCAAATCTGAATTAATATAATCATAGAGTATACTTTCAGGAAGAAATGGCACCTTTTCATCTTTTATCCTATACACATAGTATATTTTATATAGGTTTGCATATAGTATGGCTGGTTCACCCAAATCTAAAAGTTCCTAGGGGAAAAAAATATCAGAACACAGCACGTTTAGTATAAAATAGTGGTTTCTAAAAAGTCATAAAAGCAACATTTCAGTCACTGTGAAGATTCGAAAAACAGCAATCTTACAATAATATACTAACCAATAACAGAGCATTATTTCAGTTTCTCTGATGAGCATTCTTTCATTATCACTGAACCTGTCAGACACTTTTTAGATTAATACGTGTAATAAACTATAGAATTTTTAAAAGGAAATGGAGAAAGCATTCTAAGTGCAAACAACAGTGAATAGGGAAGGAGTAGGTAAAAAGTTTTAAGTCAGCCTCTTAGCCTGGGAGCACATTCAGCCAGACATGATTAAGCTACTTAAAGGATTTTTATTTATGTTTTTCTAAATAAGTAGAATACTGGATAGCTATTCTTCTGAGTATATTTGAGGAAATGAATGGAAATTATCTTTAGATTTAAAAATAAGAAATTCATTTGACATAGAAAAGAACCTCAGGTTCAGAAGTTTAACAAAAGGATTTATATAGGGAAATTTCTACTTTCAGGTATACACATATATAAAAGGGACAACAGTGTAAAACTAAGATAAAATGAGGAAACAATAAACAGATGAATATGCATTTTAAGAT
>NW_011483128.1:10592-11712 GCF_000754665.1 Bison bison bison
TTCATGCACTGGAGAAGGAAATGGCAACCCACTCCAGTGTTCTTGCCTGGAGAATCCCAGGGACGGGGAGCCTGGTAGGCTGCCGTCTATGAGGTCACACAGAGTCAGACATGACTGAAGCAACTTAGCAGCAGTATTATAAATCATGTACCTGCCAATTTAGGATATTTCCAATATAATTGGTAAACGAGAGGCTTTGTTTTTATAAAATAGTACAAATTTAGTCCAATATTAAATAGTGAAAACTCTAAATTATATAAGCTTCATTCAGAAATACAGTGTTTATAGTACTTGCCAGATCTATGCTGAGTTAGCAACTGTGCACTTACAATGGCTCCCTAAACCTACTCTGGGCTTCCCAGGTGGCACTAGTGGTCAAGATCCTGCCTGTCAATGCAGGAGACTTAAAAGATGCAGCTTTGATCCCTGGGTCAGGAAGATCCCTTGGAGGAGGGAATGGTAAACCACTCCAGTACTCTTGCTTGGAGAATCCCATGGACAGAGGAGCCTGGTAGGTCACAAAGTTCATAGGATCGCAAAGAGTTGGATATGACCAAAGTGACTTAGCACACACCAACCTACTCTACAGCACAGGGAACTCTACTCAATATTTTATAATAACCTAAATAGAAAAAGAATCTGAAAAAGAATAGATATATGTATAACTGAATCACTTTGCTATACACCTGAAATTAATACACTGCAAATCAACTATGAAGTGAAGTGAAAGTTGCTCAGTCATGTCCGATTCTTTGTGACCCGATGGACTATACTGTTGATGGAATTCTCTAGGTATCCCGCACTGCAGGTGGATTCTTTACCAGTTGAGCCACAAGGGAAGCCCATAAATCAACTATACTCTAATATAGAATAAAAATTAAAACAGGAGTGAACAATTAAAATTGATATTAAAAAGTATTAATTACATACACATTCCCCAACATTGGAAGAATTTCTTACTCATATGAGTAAAAAGAACTGCACGAGAAATCTTTTTTAAACTTTAAAAACGAATACAATAGAATAAAATTTCAATTTTAAACCAATATAAAAATTATATTTGTATATAACAAAGATTAAGAGTCTCAAAGAGCTTCAGAAAGCAACTGTATTTGCAAAT
>NW_011483128.1:12045-16196 GCF_000754665.1 Bison bison bison
ACTGAGACAGTGTTTCTGGTGATGTATTTGGCTTGTTCTTAGTATCACTGACATTAACCATGCTGTCCTTGTGTTCCTGATGACAGAGAAGGAATAACACTTTAAAATAATAATCATCGAAGAATGATGAGGTCAGTACCAAACAGTGAGAAAACGTCAGTCCCAAACGTACACCTACTTTGATGAACAAAAGTGGATCCATGATACTTCCAACTTATTTCCAACTACTTTCATGAGACATCCTGTTGTTATTCAGTCATTAAGTCGTCTGTCTGATTCTTTGCAACCTCATGAATTGCAGCATGAGAGGCTTCCTTGTCCTCCACTGTCTCCTGGAGTTTGCTCAAACTCATATTCATTGAATCGATGATGCCATCCAATCATCTCATCCTCTGTTTCCCACTTCTCATCCTGCCCTCAATCTTTCCAGCATTAGGGGCTTTTCTAATGAGTTGGCCCTTTGCATCAGGTGGCCAAAGTATAGCAGCTTCAGCATCAGTACAACTACTTTCTTGAGGCATCCTGGTCTGAATTAAAGCTGGGACATGAACCTCCATTGCTCTTTTGTTTTCTGATAGGGAAACAGTCAGATGGAAACCAGAACTGAATCTGGGAAAATCTCTATCCTATTTACCTCCTCTCTCAGAGGCAGGAAGTAGAGCCAATAGGCTTATAGGGAGTTCCCAGGCAGATGAGAGGGGTACTCATTAGAATGCACACTACTTTCCAGGCTAAAGATTAACAAGAGTCTGGAAATACCAGTGGTTCAAGCAAGATGTAGGTTATTAGGAAGATGATTTCATTTTATTTCAGAGTCAAATAGCAAGAGTGAAACAGTTCATTATGTTTGGATGAGCTTCTGGAAAATACAGGTACTATATATACAGTTTATGGACAAATGGGGAACAAATAGCAGAGACCTGGGAGCAATGTCTTTACTTTTAGTAGAGAAGTTCAAAGTTGCCATATGTGATTTTATGGAGAAAAGAGTTAATCACATTGTACCAGTTATTAGTTCACGGGCTCTCAGCTCCAATTCACCCTTCAGTGTTTTCTCTAGGAATAGGCAGGACCTTTGTGCTCTACAGTAAGGACAATGTTAAGTTTGTATCAGTAGAGGGTGCTGGAGGGATAGGGAAAGGAGAGGGAGGCTTTTCTTCTTTCCTTTGTGCAGTGTTTTGTTTTATTTGCTTCTGGTACAAGGTCCATTAGCAGAAGTGTGAGGGGACATCCATGATGCCCAGACTATGTAGTCCCTCAGTGACCTCATAGCCTCACTGTGGGCTCACTGACCACCATGCTGTAGCCCTGTCAGCGTCACACGCACAGCAGCAGCTTCCCACTCCCTCTGTGAGGACTCCTACCAGCGTCGCTTGCCTGTGTCCTGGAAGGTTGTTTCCTGCTTGTCTGGACCAGCTCTAGTTAGGCAACGCAGTGAAGCTGCAATGTGATTGTTCTAACGAGCTCTGACCCTCAGCGTGGAGGAACGGTGTCCACTTAGAAGCTGTTCTTCCTTGGGTACTCTGTCTTAGTCCTAGGGCATGCTTTAGTGGTATTCTTCCACCACAGTTTAATAATTATTTAGATTAAATTTCCCTTGTTTAAGCTACTGTGTAATTTCTGTCTCCAGATGGATTCAATTATCTTTTTGAAAAAATCTTTACATTTACAGTGACAATAACTATAGTTTTTTTAAAAAACATAGTGTCTTTGATCACATAAAGAATGATCTTAGATTAAGACAGTCCTTCAATCATCTCTTTATGTGGCCATATTGTTTTTTACTGAGTTTGTGAGTCACCAAAGATTTATGGCATTTAGATCTTTGAAATCAAACACACTCCACTACCCCAACTTAATCTGAAAGGCTAATTTAGTTTGTTCATAGCTAGTAAGTGCCAGGATGGGGTCAGGACATAAAATCTTTTTAACTCTCAAATTGCTGCTCTTTCTACTACATTATTTGGCCTCACTTGACTTAACAACTGAAACAAATACTCTTTGATAAAGAGGAATGTACATTCAGAGTCAATCTGAATATGAAAGGATTTTACAATGCATAATGCATTCAGCAAATGTGACATTAGCAAAAACATCCATAAATATACCAACTTACATACTGTGTATCCAAATCATAAAGACAAACTAAAAAGACATTGAATACAAATAATTTTAATTTTTTATGTGTGGTCACATTCCCATTAGTATATACGCATTTTTTTTCCCCATAAAAGACTAATAACATCTTCTAACTCCATCATATTCTAACTAGATTTCTTCATTCCTACATGGGACATCAGCTGTGGAGAATTTAATTTTATAGTTAAAATAATTTATAAAGCACCAAAGTGCCAAAAGCTGAAGATAATCTAATACAACACTCAAGAAATCAATGCCTATTTCAGTAATAGAGTTAATGTGCTTTTTTAGGGTGACCACAAAGATAGTGAAGTGGGCCAAAATGGAAGGGTCACATTAACTTTCAAAATAAAGAAGGATCTTAATGCTTTCTATCTACAAAACCAGTATTAGAATTCATGTTTTAATGAGATTGACCATAAATTGTATGTTTAAATGCTCCAGTTACAACCACAATGTCAACCATACAAAAACATTCAGTTTGCAATGGCTCAGGATCACAGATTTAAGAGAAGAATCTATAATTGGGAAAGCTGCCATTTTACAGCATCAGGGACCCAATATAAAACTATTTTTATAAAGTCATTAGACTGTCACTGTTTTGAAGAAATCTCTAAAAATAAAATATTAATACGATGACTTTTATTTTATTATGGAGCATGCTGCTGCACTAGTACTGACATCTGCAAGGTTTGGGGAGATTAGGAGGAAACCATGCTTAGATAAATGACATGCTATAGATGGTAGGGCAAAGTCTAAAATGAGCTTTTAATTTTCTCTTCCAGGCTCTCCTCTTAACCTAACTTTTGGTTCTATTCAGTTTTAGCCATTTCTAGTCTAGATAGCAGAGAAGGGACAGTAATATCACTTCAAATGGAGTTTAGGGGTAAACAATGCATAAATTTAAAGGAAGGAATAAAATATACATGAAATATTTGTGAAATAAAACAAATAGTTAACAGGCCAAAATAAGCCTAATTCATGATCAAACTTAAATAAGAAATGAAAAAAAAAATTTAGCTTGGAGAGAAAAGAGAGGAGAGAGAAGAGACAGCATTCATAACAATGCCCTGTAAACTATAAAGTACTATACAATGAAGAGACAGTGTTAACATTAAAATGATAAATAGGCATTTACTTTATTTATTCCTCCCATCTTTATAAAAAAGATGGGTGCAATAAAATGCTAGTGCAAAGCAAGTGCAATATGTAAGACCACACTTCTGGTTAATGTAAAAGGTGTATTTGAGCTCAGTACAATCTGATTTAAACAATGTGACTTTAACAATCAATGCCTGGCCTGGGATTTTCATGAGTTTATCAAAGCTGACATGTATTCCCAGCTCACCAAGGAGAGCAGCAGAGCTGTGACAAGCAAAATAGGTCTGCTAAAGCACAGTGGCTGAAATGGTTTCTCAGGAATACTCTCCAGTTTTATAGATTGTAGTGAAAGGTGGGAGTGAGGAGAAAGTAGGGCACACAACTGAAGAGATTTCCAGATTCCCTGCAACTGATTTACTGTATGAAACAAGGATTTGTGCAGAGAAAAACAGATGGGCTCCAACATACCAGGGAATGTGTGCCTAGGGACTAAGCCTCACTGAGAGGTAAAGATCAAATCAAGAGAGTGAAATAAATTACTCTTTATCATCAGGTGACAATCACTCAGATATATAGTACACCAATACCTGCATTTCCTTTTGTCCTTTATGGTTGCACTCTGCTATCTATATCACTATATTTAATGGCAAAATTCCAAGGAAATCTAAGCTGTCCCATCTCCAAGATAGCTCTGTCTACCACTGAAACCAACCAATGCTCTTTTCTACCCAGCTTTTTGGTCTTCAGAGTCTATTACTTTATCATCTTAAATAGAAACAACTCTCTCCAATTTTAAGGATAAAAAGGTGAATAGGAAATCTAGGCGAAGGGTTGTCCAAATCACTTTTGACAATCTCACAACATAGAGAATAAAATTATCCATTAAAGGCCATCTGGATTATAAACATAAT
>NW_011483128.1:16296-16797 GCF_000754665.1 Bison bison bison
GCAAACTAGAAAAGGAAGAAATGAAGAACCCCAGGGTTAGTAGAAGGAAAGAAATCTTAAAAATTAGAGCAGAAATAAATGCAAAAGAAACAAAAGAGACCATAGCAAAAATCAACAACGCCAAAAGCTGGTTCTTTGAAAGGATAAATAAAATTGACAAACCATTAGCCAGACTCATCAAGAAACAAAGGGAGAAAAATCAAATCAATAAAATTAGAAATGACAGTGGAGAGATCACAACAGACAACATAGAAATACAAAGGATCATAAGAGACTATTATCAACAATTATATGCCAATAAAATGGACAACGAGGAAGAAATGGACAAATTCTTAGAAAAGTACAACTTTCCAAAACTCGACCAGGAAGAAATAGAAAACCTTAACAGACCCATCACAAGCACGGAAATTGAAACTGTAATCAAAAATCTTCCAGCAAACAAAAGCCCAGGTCCAGACGGCTTCACAGCTGAATTCTACCAAAAATTTAGAGAAGAGCTAA
>NW_011483128.1:17956-18309 GCF_000754665.1 Bison bison bison
TATGGTACTGGCACAAAGACAGAAATATAGATCAATGGAACAAAATAGAAAGCCCAGAGATAAATCCACGCACATATGGACACCTTGTCTTTGACAAAGGAGGCAAGAATATACAGTGGATTAAAGATAATCTCTTTAACAAGTGGTGCTGGGAAATCTGGTCAACCACTTGTAAAAGAATGAAACTAGAACACTTTCTAACACCATATACAAAAATAAACTCAAAATGGATTAAAGATCTCAACGTAAGACCAGAAACTATAAAACTCCTAGAGGAGAACATAGGCAAAACACTCTCTGACATACATCACAGCAGGATCCTCTATGACCCACCTCCCAGAATATTGGAAATA
>NW_011483128.1:19976-22544 GCF_000754665.1 Bison bison bison
TTTTCTATTTCAAATAAAGAATTTTTTTATTTCAATTTTTAATGGTAATCTATTCTGTGTGTATAATGCTTTTAGTCTGGATTTTAGTTAACATTATCATTTAGAATCTTTCCATGAATATTGTCAAAAGATATTTTTGATATATTCATAAAATTTAAGGAAAATTTATTCATAAATCATATATTCACAAATACAACTTCAAATAGTATGAATAAATATTTCATCCTTTGAATGCACCATAGTGTACTGAAGCATTAACCTATTATTGCCCATTTTTCATTATTACGTATAACGCTGCTACTTTCCATAGAAAATGCTATTGTGTTTTAGAATTTATTTTTAGACTAGACTCCGTATAAGAATACAGACTCTGGGGCCAGAATGCCTGAGTTAAAATTCTGTCTTAAATCCATTCCAACTATGTCACTTGGGGAAAGCTGTCTAACCTCTTAGTGCTTCAGTTTCCTCAACTGTAAAATAGAGATGACACTAATAATAACCATCTCATAAGGTTGCTATGAGGATTAAAGGAGTTAGTTTATACAGAGCATTTAAAATAGTGCCTGAGGCATATTTTAAACACTACATAAATGTTAGTATTAATGTTTTTGAGTCTTAAAATTAACTAAAAAAGGTTTTATGAACTTACATGCCTAGAGGCAAGGTATATCCATTCTCATTACATCAGATTCTAAGTACCATTTGGATATTTTTAGTGTGCTACTATATAAATTTGTGTGTTCATGTTTACGAATCTACAGATGAAAATTTGTATTTCATTAGTTTTACAGGAAATCTTTGTTTTCTGAGGATAACTGCCACTGGAAAGTAATGGTAGTCTTTGTGGTTTAATTCAGAAAGAACAGAGCTTGTCTCTTTAAAACGTAAGTTCAATGATATTTGTATTATTTTTTGATTTATCATTAAAAATTTTGATTTAAAAATAGTAGTTAGAACTCATATACTTTTTTATTCCTCACCATCTGTTACAGACTTAAAGTATGTATTCCTCCCAAATTCACGTACTGAAACCTAATCCCCAATATGATGGTATCTGGACGTGGAGGCTTTGAGAGGTAATTAGATCATTGGTTTGGCCCCTCTTGAATGGGACTAGAGTCCTTACAAAAGAAACTCCAGAGAATTCCCTTGCCTCTACCACTATGTGAGGATCCTCTATGAATCAGGAAACAGACCCTCACTAGATACTAAATCTGCTGGTACCCTGATCCTGGATTGCCCAGTCTCCAGAAGAGTGAGAAATGTTTGATGTCTTTCTATATTACAGGAAACCCAGAAAGAGACTTCTCTGAAATTTTAGTTTTTAAGAAAGTATTCCATTGTAAAGTTAACTTTGTGTCAAAAAAAAAAAAAAAAAAAGATAAAAATAAAGTATTTCAGCATCATACACCAAGTGGTACACTACACATTTTGTTATTTTCTTAAAAAAATAATTCTTATTGTGAGAAAAGCAATATACAAGTATCCAACCTTCTAGTGAAGGCTGGGCCATTCTTGCATAAAAAGGCCAAGACAGGAGGTAGAATAGTAACATGAAAATACAAGTGCTTTCTGAGGTGAATTGATTGGTTAATGCCAATCTCCGTCTCAAACATTATCAGCATACATTCTCAGTCACTCAGCTGTGGCCATGGGACTTTCTAGGTAAGAATACTGAAGTGGGTTGCCATTTCCTACTTCAGGAAATCTTCCTGAACCAGGGATCGAACCCGCGTCTCTTGTGTCTCCTGCATTGGCAGATGGATTCTTTACCACTGTGCCACCTGGGTTGGATCCCTGGGTGGGGAAGATTCCCTGGAGAAGGGAATGGCTATCCACTCTAGTATCCTTATCTGGAGAATTCCATGGACAGAAGAGCCTGGCAGGCTACAGACAATGGGGCTGCAAAAAGTCAGACACGACTGAGCAACTAACACTACTACTACTACCTGGGAAGCCCCAATCATTATCAGACAAAATCTTTAAATTCTCACTAGCTGAAATGGAAAATAATCAAAGTAAATATTATACTACATTCATTTCTAAACTTCTTCAATGTTATTTATGTTGTCACTCATTTCTAATAGAGGTGAAGTTATTAGGGCAGATGAGCATCAACCAAGAAATGGATTTACAAAGAAAACAGCAAACTTCATTAAGATGCCTTTTTACCAAGTATAATGTACTCATACTCAATATTTTTAGTAATAAGATAAAACACATGCTAAGTCATTAGCTGATACAATAAATATGGCCAAATTAAAATTTAGAAGGTTGGTGAATACAGAATCAGAGTAAAGGCAGTTTGATCATTTTATGAAGTATTTCATCCAAATGACAACAGAGGTGGATCATCTCTATCACAAAACCAAATATTTTCCTCTGATCTCCTTTGTCACAGATCAAGAGTGAAAAATTCTTATTTCAAATTTCCTTTTCTCTAGATTCTTTATTTTATGGCATTTTAACCTTGTTACATACTATAGTCTTAAAATTCTGTATCATATTTTTCTATTAAGTTAAAAAAGAATGATTATAACTAATACAATTTATTATCTTTTGATTCTT
>NW_011483128.1:25142-26184 GCF_000754665.1 Bison bison bison
GTAATGCTCAAAATTCATGAACTGTGAAATTCCAGATATTCAAGCTGGTTTTAGAAAAGGCAGAGGAACCAGAGATCAAATTGCCAACATCCGCTGGATCACTGAAAAAGCAAGAGAGTTCCAGAAAAACACCTATTTCTGCTTTGTTGACTATGCCAAAGCCTTTGACTGTGTGGATCACAACAAACTGTGGAAAATTCTGAAAGAAATGGGAATACCAGATCACCTGACCTGGCTTTTGAGAAACCTGTATGCAAGTCAGGAAGCAACAGTTAGAACTGGACATGGAAAAACAGACTGGTTCCAAATAGGAAAAGGAGTACATCAAGGCTGTATATTGTCACCCTGCTTATTCAACTTATATGCAGAGTACATCATGAGAAACGCTGAGCTGAAAGAAGCACAAGCTGGAGTTAAGATTGCCAGGAGAAACATCAATAACCTCAGATACGCAGATAACACCACCCTTATGGCAGAAAGTGAAGAAGAACTAAAGAGCCTCTTGATGAAAGTGAAAGAGGAGAGTGAAAAAGTTGGCTTAAAGCTCAACAAACAGAAAACTAAGATCATGGCATCTGGTCCCATCAGTTCAGTTCAGTTCAGTTCAATCGCTCAGTCGTGTCCGACTCTTTGCGACCCCATGAATTGCACTTCATGCCAAATAGATGGGTAAACAGTGGAAACAATGGCTGACTTTATTTTGGGGGGCTCCAAAATCACTGCACATGGTGGCTGCAGCCATGAAATTAAAAGACGCTTACTCCTTGGAAGAAAAGCTATGACTAACCTCTACAACATATTAAAATCAGAGACATTACTTTGCCAACAAAGGGCTGTCCAGTCAAGACTATGGTTTTTCCAGTAGTCACATATGGATGTGAGAGTTGGACTATAAAGAAAGCTGAGTGTCGAAGAATTGATGTTTATGAACTGTGGTGTTGGAGAAGACTCTTGAGAGTCCCTTGGACTCCAAGGAGATTCAACCAGTCCATCCTAAAGGAGATCAGTCCTGGGTATTCATTGGAAGGACTGATGTTGAAGC
>NW_011483129.1:0-652 GCF_000754665.1 Bison bison bison
AAAAACACCAATACAGTATACTAACACATATATATGGAATTTAGAAAGATGGTAATGATGATTCTATATGCGAGATAACAAAAGAGATACATATATAAAAACAAACTTTTTGACTTTGTGGGAAAAGGAAAGGGTGGGATGATTTGAGGGAATAGCATTGAAACATGTATATTATCACATGGGAATTAGAGTACCAGTCCAGGTTTGATGCATGGGACAGGGTGCTAAGGGCTGGTGCACTAGGATAACCCTGAGGGATGGGATGGGGAGGGAGGTGGGAAGGGGGTTCAGGATGGTGAACAGATGTACACCCATGGCTGATTCATGTCAATGCATTGCAAAAATCACTGCAATATTGTAAAGTAATGAGCATCAAATTAAAATAAATAAATTAATTTAAAATTAAAAAAATTATTATAAAAATAATATTACAAATAAAATTATGTATAAAAACAAGTACATATAGTTACAGGTCAATATATATGAACCCCATGGTAACTTCAAAGCAAAAACTTACAAGAGATACACAAAAATCTAGAAAGGAACACAAGGATACCACTAAAAAATCATCAAACTACAAGAAGACAGGAATAGAGAAGAACTATAGAAATAACCAGAAAACAAGTAACGAAATGGCAATAAGTACATACCT
>NW_011483129.1:4910-5460 GCF_000754665.1 Bison bison bison
TTACTTTACTAGCATGTGAGATGAGTGCAATTGTGCAGTAGTTTGAGCATTCTTTGGCATTGCCTTTTGTTTGGGATTGGAATGAAAAATAACCTTTTCCAGTCCTGTGGCCAGTGCTGAGTTTTCAAAATTTGCTGACATTAAGTGCAGCACTTTCACAGCATCATCTTTTAGATTTGAAATCGCTCAACTGGAATTCCACTAGCTCCACTAGCTTTGTTCATAGTGATGCTTCCTACGGCCCACTTGACTTCCCATTCCAGGATGTCTGGCTCTAGGTGAGTGTGAGTGATCACAGCATCATTATTATCTGTGTTGTGTAGATTTTTCTTGTACAGTTCTTCTGTGTATTCTTGCCACCTCTTCTTAATATCTTCTGCTTCTGTTAGGTCCATACCATTTCTGTCCTTTATTGAGCCCATCTTTGCATGAAATGTTCCCTTGGTATCTCTAATTTTCTTGTAAGAGATCTCTAGTCTTTCTCATTCTGTTGTTTTCCTCCTATTTCTTTGTCATTGATCACTGAGGAAGGCTTTCTTATCTCTCCTTG
>NW_011483130.1:0-878 GCF_000754665.1 Bison bison bison
CTCCTAGAAGGTAATTCTTACTAAGGAATGGGATCTTCTTCTTTTTTATTTCCAGCTCTGCTAGGTCCGCCAAATCCTGCTAGTTTTATTTGAGACTTCAGGACCTGGTGGGGACTTGTATGAGGTATCAGACTTCCTACTTCCCTCAGCTAAATTTGTTATTCTTGGTCTCCTTTCCAAATACAGCATCAGCGTCTATAGGTCTCCTGATATGGATTCTGCTGACAGGAAGCCGCAGGTCACATGGTTGTGTGCTGGTGCATTCCTCATGACTGTTTTCTCCCACGTGGTGAACTTTAGAATAGAATCTAGACAGACTTGGGCTTGGCTACTATTTCCATCCTTGAATATTTGCAAGACTAGGGGTAAGCTACATACCATTTAAACCTTAGTTTCCTCAAATGTGAGGTAGGGTGATAATCTCTGACCATATAATTTACTTACTCTAAGCCCAGATTTTTTATCTGTAAAATGGGCATGAGGGGACTTCCCTGGAGGTCCAGTGGTTAACACTCCAAGCCTTTACTCCTGGGGGCACAGGTCAATCCTTGGTCTGGGAACTAAGATCTCGTATGCCACATGGCCAAAAAAATATTATATGGGGAAAGCAATATATGTTTTAAAAGGAGGATGAAAGGGCTGGTATCAGAACTAAATCAGAATAAATGATGTGAAGAATGTAAAGCACCTAACAATGGCAAATAATAACAAGAGTTCTCTTCCACTGTAAAGTCCTATCAACTAAGCTTAGGAAAGTGAAAGTGAAGTCGCTCAGTCATGTCCGACTCTTTGTGACCCCATTGGACACCAGGCCCCTCCGTCCATGGGATTTCCTAGGCAAGAGTACTGGAGTGGGTTGCCATTTCTTTCTGCAGAGC
>NW_011483130.1:4935-5653 GCF_000754665.1 Bison bison bison
GAAAGTCCCAAATGAAGCTATCTAATTTTGGCTGGAGGTACAGGAAAGGAAACTAGTACTGTTCATAAAGTGGAGGAAAACCCTAGTTTCTTTCCATTCTTTCTCATTTCCAGCGTATCAGCCTACAGGTGATCATGCAGCTATAACAATGGCAGTGGCAGCAGCACTTCACTCAGCAGCTTGCAAGAGCCAAAATTCTGAAGGAGGCAACTTTTCTCTCCATTAGGCTGAAGTGTAGCTCCAAAACCCATTGCTTTTGTATACTCTCTCTGTTCTCTTGCTGCTTGGCCCTGACAGTATAATTATGAAAGTAGGTAGCTAAAAGACCAAAAAGGAGAGCCCCAGGGAACCAGGAAATATTGGGGAGTTTGAAGAGGGAGGAGCTCATGAACATAACCCTGTAAAGTTGCTTATGAACTCCCAAACTGTGCGTGTGTTGATTTGGTCTGCAGCAGCATACCAATGATTTCCAGAACAGAACTCAAAGACGGACCACTACCCAGGTCCTAGTCTGGCCACTGGGTGACTCACATGTAGGCAGGTTCAAATGTTTAGAAAACTAACAAAGGAACTTGTGGTCTGAACTGAGCCAGATGGATTACCTGATTAAAAACAAAAATTTCAACATGCTCAATAAGAAAGATCCAGAATCTCATAGTGTAATATTCAAAATGTCCATAATAAAATCCAAAATTACTAGGCATATGGAGAACAACAA
>NW_011483130.1:9740-10316 GCF_000754665.1 Bison bison bison
TTTATTTTCTTGGGCTCCAAAATCACTGTGGATGGTGACTGCAGCCATGAAATTAAAAGATGCTTGTTCCTTGGAAGAAAAGCTATGACAAACCTAGACAATGTATTAAAAAGGAAAGATATCACTTTTCTGACAAAGCTCCTTATAGTCAAAGCTATGGTTTTTTTCCAGTAGTCATGTATGGATATGAGATTTGGACCATAAAGGAGGCTGAACACTGAAGAATTGATGCTTTTGAACTGTGGTGTTGCAGAAAACTCTTGAGAATCCCTTGGACAGCAAGAAGATCAAACCAGTCAATCCTAAAGGAAATCAACCCTGAATATTCATTAGGACTGATGCGAAGCTGAAGCCCCAATACACTGACCACCTTATGTAAAGAGTCAACTCATTGGAAAAGATCCTGATGGTGGGAAAGATTGAGAGCAGGAGAAGAATGGGACAACAGAAGATGAGATGGTTGGATGGCATCACCAACTCAGTGGACAATCCAAAGCAGTGTATAGCTACAATGCAATCCCTATCAAAATACCAATGACATTTTTCTCAGAACTAGAACAAATAATTCTAAAATTA
>NW_011483131.1:0-642 GCF_000754665.1 Bison bison bison
TAAAAGAAGAACAAAAACTTCTTCTCTGTCCAAAGAGTCTTACAAGTTAGATTCAAACTCTCTTTGGCATACAGGTTTTAGGTATTACATTTCCACTTCCATTCAGCTAACGTGTACTAAGTACCTACTGTGTGCCGGGTTCAATGTTAAATGCCTTTACACTCACTTTATTAAATCTTCATAGCCATCCTCTGAGTGGGATATTATCGCTCCATTTCAGAGGTGGAAAATTTGAAAATTAAACTATAAGTAATGACCATGTTTATAAAGGCCATGGAAGATAGGTAGATATATATAGATAGATAGACAAAGACAGACTCTGGCAATTGTGTGCTTACAATATGTAGTGGGCAGAATAATTGCCCTCCCCCCAAATGTCCTCATGTTAATCCCCAAAATTCTGAAAGTGTTGCCTCAGTAGTAAAAGAGATTTTGCATACTTGACTAATAAAAGATAGCCTGTATCATGCAGGTGATCCCTATGTATTCATAATAGTCCTCATATAAAAGTGAGGTAGGTGAGTTTATCGAGGAGTTGTGATGATAGAAGCAGAGACGGTGGTGATAGAATTGCTGAAGGGAGCCACAAACCAAGGAATGCAGAAAGCCTCTAGAAGCTGGAAAAGGCAAGAAACAGATTAA
>NW_011483131.1:4937-5370 GCF_000754665.1 Bison bison bison
GCTTTTCTCTCAAATCATCCCACCCTCTCCTCCCACTGAGTCCAAAAGTCTGTTCTTTATGTCTGTGTCTTATTTGCTGCCCTGCCTGTAGGATCGTCAGTATTGTCTTTCTAAATTCCATGTATATGTGTTAATATACTGTATTTGTCTTTCTCTTTCTGACTTACCTCACTCTATAATAGGCTCTAGTTTCATCCACCTCATTAGAACTGACTCAAATGAGTTCCTTTTTATAGCTGAGTAATACTCCATTGTGTATATGTACCACAACTTACTTATCCATTCATCTGCCAATGGACATCTAGGTTGCTTCCATGTCCCAGCTATTGTAAATAGTGCTGTAATGAACATTGGGCTACATGTGTCTCTTTCAATTCTAGTTTCTTCAGTGTGTATGCCCAGCAGTGGGATTGCTGGATCTTATGGCAGTTCT
>NW_011483132.1:0-583 GCF_000754665.1 Bison bison bison
AGTGTTGGCTAGGCTTTGACAGGTGCAACAGCTTTTCTGTGCTGTTTCAGCATTTTCAAATGGCAGTGGCATCCAGGAGGCAAGCTATCATAAATCTACCTGCTTTAGGGTAGAAGACACTTCATTCTCAGGATTTAGCTGACAAGTATAGTCTGCTAGTTGATTATGCTTTCCCTCACCATTATTAGAGGCTTTTCTAGTGAGCATCTATATGGGTAATACAAAGTTTTTTAGGAGCAGAACTGATTTTTATTTAAATGTTTCTACCCAACAAGAAGCCTTATTTTATATACCAGTCTGAGGCTTGATAGTGGCCTGATCAAATTTCCACACCATTAGCTATAACCTGAGTCACATAAATTTATGGTTTTCCATAGGTCCCACTAAAATGGCCCTAACTGTAGCAATTCCCATCAGGGCTTGAGGGGAAAAGCTAGCAGAGATGCACATAGACAATATATCAATACCAATAACACATTCATTTATGGGGGTCATGAAAACAGATTTGTAGAAGTTTTAAGGGATCCTGTCATTGTCAAACTTAAGCAAGGGTCTTAATGGTGGTGGCTTTAGGCTCCAAATC
>NW_011483132.1:4511-5292 GCF_000754665.1 Bison bison bison
TCACTCCAGTGTTCTTGCCTGGAGAATCCCAGGGATGGGGGAGCCTGGTGGGCTGCCGTCTCTGGGGTCACACAAAGTTGGACACGACTGAAGCGACTTAGCAGCAGCAACTTCTCAAACTCCTAAAATATAGAAGAGGAGGGAATTCTTCCAAACTCATTTCAGAAGGTCAGCATTACTCTGATATAACTACGCAAGGACATTACAAGTAAAGAAAATTATAGGCTGAAATCTCTGATGAACATAGAGGTAAAAGTCCTCAAAATATTAGCAAACCAAATTCAACAATAAAGACATTAAAAGGATAACACACCATTTTCAAGTGGGATTTATTCCAGGGATGCAAGGATGGTTCAACATCTGAAAATCAATCAATGCAATGTATCACATTAACAAAATGAATGATAAAAATAACCTCAATAGATGATCATCTCAATAGATGCAGAAATCATTTGACAAAATTAACACCATTTATGGCAAAAAAAAATACTCAACAAATAGAGTATAGAGGGAATGTACCTCAACATAATAAAGGGCAGCATATGACAATCCCACAGCTAATATCATACTCAATGATAAAGAGCTGAAAACTTTTTCCAAAAGCAGGTATAAGACAAGGATACTCACTTTCACCACTTTTATTCAACATAGTATTATAAGTCCTAGCTAGAGCAATTAAGCAAGAAAAAGAAATAAAAGACATCCAAATTGGAAAGGAGGAAGGAAAACCCTCACTATTTGCACATGAAAAGATGTTTTATATATATATATATATATATAT
>NW_011483132.1:9362-10332 GCF_000754665.1 Bison bison bison
TATCACCCAGCCACTGAAAAGGATTAAATGATCATGGATGGACCAAGCAACTGACATACTGAGTGAAGTAAGTCTGACAGAAAATATGATATCGCTCATTAGAAAAATCTAAAAAATGACACATACGAACTTATTTACAAAAGGAAACAGACTCACAGACTTTGAAAACAAACTTATGATTCTAGGGGTGGGAGGCAGGGAGGAGGGATAGTTAGGGAGTTTGGGACTGACATGTTGTTGTTGCTGTTTAGTCGCTAAGTTGTGTCCAACTCTTTTGTGACCCCATGGCCTGCAGCCTGTCAAGCCGCTCTGTCCATGGGATTTCCCAGGCAAGAATACTGGAGTGAGTTGTCATTTCCTTCCCCAGGGGATCTTCCTGACCCAGGGATCGAATCTATGTCTCCTGCATTGGCAGGTGAATTCTTTACGACTGAAACACCTGGGAAGCCTGGGATCGACATGTACACACTAGTGTATTTAAAATGGATAACCAACAAGGACCTACTATGTAGTACAGGGAACTCATCTCAATTTTATGTAACAGCCTAAATGGGAACATAATTTGAAAAAGAATAGATACATATATATGTATGGTTGAGTCATTTTTTATGTACCTGAAACTAACACATTGTTAATCAGTGGTACTCCAATATAAAATAATAAGTTTTAAAAAATAGATAAATTCAGTCAAAAAGTATTTGTTTTAAAGAAGAAAAAGAAAAAAAAATAGCTGATAGGTTAGACAAAAAGCTTCTGGGCCTTTTCCTCTATTCCCAGGTCCACAGAGAGGGGTGGACCTGCATCAGTCACAGGGGCTGACAACATAGAGACCCAAGCAAGGCTACCTCCCTGGATTTGGCCACAAGTTCTCTGAAGCAGGAGAGGGAGAAGGAGCAGAGAGTGGGTGAGGCAACTGACTGGGGTGGACAGCTGCTTCCTGGCTGGGACTCTTAGGGGCATGCAGGGTGGG
>NW_011483133.1:0-737 GCF_000754665.1 Bison bison bison
GCAAAGAGTCAGAACCGACTGAGTGACTGAACTGAACTGAAGTCAATATGGCTGAATTTGGACCCATGGATAGATAGCCTTTCCAAAAAGCTACGTTAATTTGTACCTCAGGCTTAATTTGCTCCTTCAGCATATGATGAAGCACATCTTTAATAGGGTGTGACAACTGACAAGAGAATTAAATTGATGCAAATTAAAACTTTAACAGTAACATTATATGAAGCTTAAAATCCTTTGCACTTTTGACACTGAATTTATGCTAGCTGCTAAAAAGCACTAGAATAAAGGGTCCTTACAGAACTACCAGTCAAGGACAATCTATTGTCTTTGTAAGAAAAACAATACAGAAATGCTTAGTATCAGTTAAAGACTGAGTTGAAAAGCTGAGGATGGAAGCATTTTATCTCTTTGATCAAACCATTGGATAAAGTTTAAAATTACAATTCATTACTAGGAAATATAGCAATTGTGACTGAATCAGGAATGAAGCACATATCTGGTTTTTACAGTATCCAAAGAACATATGTATGACTTGCCTTTACCTTGTTATCCATGAAGAAATTAGAATTTATCTCTTTCAAAACAGAACAATAAACAATAACTAGTATTAGGAGCTGAAATGGTACATGTAAGGCAATGTTTCCTTCACCTCCTATTTTATTCCAGTGGTAACAACCCTGCCAGTGCTCAATTTGTTGCCATATTTGAATCAGTATTGCAGTTTAAAATTATTTTTT
>NW_011483133.1:4577-4965 GCF_000754665.1 Bison bison bison
TGGGCATACACACTGAGGAAACCAGAAGGGAAAGAGACACGTGTACCCCAATGTTCATCGCAGCACTGTTTATAATAGCCAGGACATGGAAGCAACCTAGATGTCCATCAGCAGATGAATGGATAAGAAAGCTATGGTACATATTCACAATGGAGTATTACTCAGCCATTAAAAAGAATACATTTGAATCAGTTCTAATGAGGTGGATGAAACTGGAGCCTATTATACAGAGTGAAGTAAGCCAGAAGGAAAAACACCAATACAGTATACTAACGCATATATATGGAATTTAGAAAGATGGTAACGATAACCCTGTGTTCGAGGCAGCAAAAGAGACACTGATGTATAGAACAGTCTTATGGACTCTATGGGAGAGGGAGAGGGTGGG
>NW_011483134.1:0-768 GCF_000754665.1 Bison bison bison
TTTTTTTTTTTTTCTTCTTCTTCTTTCAGATGAACTGTCATCTCCTTAGATGTTTTCCCTGATGACTTTCTTCTAGGTAACTCTTTAACTCTTCATCTGATGATACCCTTAGTATCAATGTCAGAAACCAAACTTCAGCAATTATTTCTTATCTTTTGTTTTCTCTTTTCCCTCCAACAAATTTGTAATCCCTATAAGGTCAGAGATTGTATTTTTTACTTCATGCTGTGCTTAATAAATATTGTTGAGTGAATTTAAGTCTAAAAGTAACTTGTTTTTCCTTAATACAAATTAATACCAAAAAGTAAGGGTGTATATATATGTGTGTGTGTGTGTGTGTGTGTGTGTGTGTGTGTGTGTGTGTGTATATAAGAAATATAGGAGTTAGAATTATCTGATTTCATGTTTCCAAGTGTCTTTTCCAGAGATGGTTGGAAGCAAGTACAATTTCAGATTCGTACTATACTTAGTAGTTTATTATTTAATAAGGACTACAGCACTGCCAAAATTCTGTGCTACTGTTATTTCTCCTTTAAAGAGGCAGAATAAGAATCACTTACACCGGGAGTCAACATCAGAATCTAGTGCCTGTAGCTATGTGCTTTATGAGAAAAAAGTAACTCTATGGAGACCTAATTTTTCTTTAACTATGGGGAAATTTTTCTTGCTGTTACATCATAGAGTTGAATTTGAAAATCCAAATGACATTTCTTTTCCTCCAGATTTTGCTTTGCCTGTCACTAGAGAGATACTGGGAGAAGGCAATGG
>NW_011483134.1:4783-5550 GCF_000754665.1 Bison bison bison
GACTCTGTGCGACACCATAGACAGCAGCCCACCAGGCTCCCCCGTCCCTGGAATTCTACAGGCAAGAACCCTGGAGTGGGTTGCCATTTCCTTCTCCAATGCATGAAAGTTAAAAATGAAAGTGAAGTTGTTCAGTCATGTCCAACTTTTCGAGACCCCATGGACTGCAGCCTACCAGGCTCCTCCACCCATGGGATTTTCCAGGCAAGAGTACTGGAGTACTAGCGTGTGAGATGTGTACAATTGTGTGGTAGTTTGAATATTGTTTGGCATTGAGTTTCTTTGGGATTGGAATGAAAATGGACCTGTGATCACTGACGAGTTTTCTGGCCTATTGAGTGCAGCACTTTTACAGCATCATCTTTCAGGATTTGGAATAGCTGAACTGGAATTCCATCACCTCCATTAGCTTCGTTCATGGTGATGTTTTCTAAGGCCCACTTGACTTCACATTACAGGATGTCTGGCTCCAGATGAGTGATCACACCATCATGATTATCTTGGTTGTGAAGATTTTTTTGTACACTTCTTCTGTATATTCTTGCCACCTTGTCTTAATATCTTCTGTTTCTGTTAGGTCCATAAAATTTCTGTGAGCTCATCTTTGCATGAAATGTTCCTTTGGTGTCTCTGATTTTCTTGAAGAGATCTCTAGTCTTTCCCATTCTGTTGTTTTCCTCTATTTCTTTGTATTGATCACTGAGGAAGGCTTTCTTATCTCTACTTGCTATTCTTTGGAACTCTGCATTCAGATCCTTATAAATTTC
>NW_011483134.1:9500-9922 GCF_000754665.1 Bison bison bison
AAAAGACAAAGACTAGCTGAATGGATACAAAAACAAGACCCCTACATATGTTGTCTACAAGAGACCCACCTCAAAACAGGGGACACATACAGACTGAAAGTGAAGGGCTGGAAAAAGATTTTCCATGCAAATAGGGACCAAAAGAAAGCAGGAGTAGCAATACTTATATCAGATAAAATAGACCTTAAAACAAAGGCTGTGAAAAGAGACAAAGATGGTCACTACCTAATGATCAAAGGATCAATCAAAGAAGAAGATATAACAATTATAAATATATATGCACCCAACACGGGAGTGCCGCAATTTGTAAGACAAATGCTAACAAGTATGAAAGGACAAATTAACAATAACACAATAATAGTGGGAGACTTTAATACCCCACTCACACCTATGGATAGATCAACTAAACAGAAAATTAACAA
>NW_011483135.1:0-759 GCF_000754665.1 Bison bison bison
ACAGACCTTGTGCACACCAGGACCCAGAGGCCCCACAGAGACTGAGCCAGACCTGTGTTTGAGTCTCCTGTGGAGGTATGGGTCAGCTAATCTTAATTAGCTTACATTTAAATAGCAACATGTGGGTAGTGGCACTCATCAGTCTAATTGGGGAAGGAAGGCAAATACTCTTGAAATCAGTTAAATACCAAAAGGATTGGGATCAGACAGTAGAGACTTAATGGTTCAGAAAAAGAGTGATAACCTTCTGGGCTGGAGAGTTTAAGGATTTTAAGTCTTGTAGCAGAGGTGAAACTTGGGCTTCACCTTAAAGCATGTAGTGTTTGGATAGGAGGAAAGAAGGCAGGTGGTCATTCCAGATGGGTAGGAGGGTGTGGGCAAAGGTTTAGAATTAGAAATGCCTCCCTCCATGAGAAGTTTGAGGATAGTGGCCTTTCTAGAATAGAGTGTTCCTATGAGGAGTTAGGTGGGTGGGGGCCAGGTCATGAACAGCCTTGAATGCTAGAACAAAGTGTTTAGGCTTTGTCTACCTAGGCCAATGTTTTGCAAACCTTGCTAAAAGCACAGATTCCCAGGCCCCACCCAAACCTACTAAATCAAACTTTCTGGGTTGCAGCTTATGAAATCAGTATTATAAGTAAGCTCCGCAGGTGTGTATGATCCACATTCAAGTTTGAGATCTATCAGGCAGAAAGATGGAGAAGGCAATGGCACCCCACTCCAGTACTCTTGCCTGGAAAATCCCATGGACAGAGGAGC
>NW_011483135.1:4666-5163 GCF_000754665.1 Bison bison bison
CAAGGAATGAGAAAATCTCTTTAGATGCCTACTTGGTCGTTTGTGAACTTTTGTTTTCTGCTTCACTTTTCTTCCAGGCCTCACCTGAATAGAAGCTTCTCCTAGTCTCTCCAGTTTCAGTTGACAGTCAGCTGCTTGAAGCAACTCTCAGGATGCGCCTTCCGATCTTGAAGGCAGAGAGGGAAGAAAATAGCTGGACACCCATCATAGCCACCTATACATTTCTGAGACAGGGTGAGCCAGGAAATTGCCTTAGACTCTTCTTTCAGAAGCAAAGTCACTCCTAATTTTGTTCACTTGTGCTATGTTTAGTTTCCTCAGTCATGTCTAACTCTTTGCAACTCCATGAACTATAGCCCACCAGGCTCCTCTGTCCAGGGGGATTCTCCAGGCAAGAATACTGAAGTGGGTTGCCATGCTCTCCTCCAGGGGATCTCCCCAACCCAGGAGTCTAACCCAAGTTTCCCGCATTGCAGGTGGATTCTTTACTGTCTGAG
>NW_011483136.1:0-960 GCF_000754665.1 Bison bison bison
CCCCATGGACTGCAGCCTACCAGGCTCCTCCACCCATGGGATTTTCCAGGCAAGAGTACTGGAATGGGGTGCCATTGCCTTCTCCGAAGGGCTATTCCTAGGGGAACCCAAACTAAGATAGGAGGTGTTCAATAAACATTCAAATTAATTAATGATTATATTCTTATACTACCTTTCATGCCTATTGGAGTAGGCAGCAAACTAATTGGCTGTGGATAAATTTTGGCTGAAGATGTGTTTTGCTGGGTGGTGATATTTGAATAACTTCATATATGTGGCATGTACTTAACATCCACCTGCTGTAGACATTTACAGTGAAATTTAGAGTTTGGAGATTGTATTCTGAGAGGCAGCACACAGAATCGAAAAGTAGTTAAAAAGACTTTAATGTTATGTTCATACATTGGAATATTATTCAGCAGTAAAATGAAATGAAGTACAAATACTGCTACAACTTAGATACACCTTATGCTAAGTGAAATAAGCTAGTCACAGCAGATTACATATGATTTTATTTATATGAAATATCCAGAATAAGGAAATCTGTACAGATAGAAAGTTAGTTGTTTGTTGCCTAGGGCTTTGGTTGTTGCCTAGGTTAGTTGTTGCCTAGGTCTTTAGAGGGGATAGGGTGATCTAGGGGTTGGTGACTATGGGGAGTGAGATTTCTTTGGGGGGGTAATGAAAATGTTCTAAAGACCGTGGCAATGGATGGACAAATCTATCAGTTCAGTTCAGTTGCTCAGTCATGTCTGACTCTTTGTGACCCCATGAACTGCAGCACCCCAGCCTCCCTGTCCAACACCAACTCCCAGAGCCCACTCAAAATCATGTCCATTGAGTCAGTGATGCCATCCAGCCATCTCATCCTCTGTCGTCCCCTTCTCCTCCTGCCCTCAATCTTTCCCAGCATCAGGGTCTTTTCAAATGAGTTAGCTCTTTGCATCAGGTGGCCAAAGT
>NW_011483136.1:1700-3999 GCF_000754665.1 Bison bison bison
ACCAGATGCCATGATCTTCGTTTTCTGAATGTTGAGCTTTAAGCCAACTTTTTCACTCTCCTCTTTTAGTTTCATCAAGAAGCTCTTTAGTTCCTCTTCACCTTCTGCCATAAGGGTGGTGTCATCTGCATATCTGAGGTTATTGATATTTCTCCCGGCAATCTTGATTCCAGCCTGTGCTTCCTCCAGCCCAGCGTTTCTCATGATGTATTCTGCATATAAGTTAAATAAGCAGGGTGACAATATACAGCCTTGACATATACAGACAGCTCTATGGATATGCTAAAATCTGTTGACCTGCATGCTTTAAATGAATGAATTATGTGGCATGTGAATTATTTATCATTAAAACTGTTTAAAACATATCAGGCAAATTTGAAATTGAGTCCTTAACTATACAATATACTTATCATATATGAGCCAAATGAGCTGTACAGGTAAATGCAAAGGTGGGAACAAGAAAGAAGAATTCCCCTGTGTCTGGTTTCTCAGTAAAAGACAAATGGGCTTCAGATGAGGAGACAGAAGAAGGGGTGAGGGGTATTTCAATCTAGGGGGCAGAAGAAACAAAGTACAGCAGTGAATAATAGTAAAATCTTTCTTCATTGAATGCCTGCTATGTGCCAGGTCTTGTGCTAATCATTTTGTCTTCATTATCTTTTATTCTACAACTTTCATTATAGTTATTATTCTCTCTTATTTTGAGAAAGAAGAAACCGAGGCTCAGAATATTGATCACCTATGATCACCAAGCTAGTTAGTCCAGACACAGAATCCAAGATTCAGGTCTCTCTTCGTCCAAGGATTGCACATTTTCCATTAGTATTTATATAGTTATAATAGTAAATAATTCAATAGGGCTTGCTGTGTGTTAGGTACAGTTCTAAGTTCTGTGCATAGGCTAGCTTATTTAAACTACACTGAGAGAATGCTGGCTGAAAAAAATTGTGTTAGGGCTAGATTAATAAAGGGATATTTGAAGGCAGATTTTTTAAAATAGTTCTCTGAGTTTCTTAAAATTGGAAAATCAGATAATGCCATTACCTGTATGTGAATTAGAATTTTCTTTTGCAGAATGTTATCAGAGTTATTTTCCTTTTGAAAGGTAGCTGGTATGGCTATGGAGAATTAAAATAATAGGCTGCCAGTAAATGACTGAGGTTAGCCCAGGAACCATTTTGCAATGTTTGAACTTTAGCTTATAGCTAAAGGGTAATATCAATGTTTACAGCAAAGGCCATAGTAACGTTTAGGTTTTAGATGGTACATATGCTTTGGCTCAAAAATGTGTTATGCATCATAGATAATTTTGATCCATGCTTAGTTTGAAAACTATGTTTTGATTTCTTAAATGTAGCCTCCAAGTAAGATAGAGTAGGCGGTTTAGATCCCTTCTTCCCACATTTCTCTTACTGGATCTTAGGATAAACTGAGCCAAGAGAGTTGAATCTTCTTAGTTTTCAATAGCTTTGTGGAAAAGGCACAAGGGAAAAGTTAGCTTGGCGCTAAAGAATAGGGTTTGGGCAGTTCTGTGCACTTTAAGAAATTTGAGTCCTTATCATAAGCTGGAGTGCAATAATGAGTTTTGTAGCCTTTCACTTAGGCTTATGCTTTGAGTCTTAAAACTCTGACCTCTGGCTTTCCATAAGATGAGAAAGATGGGGACATATGTATTATTATCACCTTGATAGTTACAAGCCACATCCATCCCCAAGAGAAACAATACTCTTCTTAATTAAGTGAATCTTCAACCCTGGAACCAAGGCTCTGGGATTTGGTGCCATTTCTCCTTTTCTATCTGTTTTACACATTCAATATATCGTCATCCTTCCTTCTTTTAAGTACGTGGTATCAAAAAGAACAGCTGGCATGGCTAGGGAGAATTAAAATATGATACTATCTGTAAATTACTGTAAATTATATGTCCAAGATATGCATGCTGCAGTCCATGGGATTGCAAAGAGTCCAACATGACTTAGCGACAGAACAACAAATATGTCCAGGAAGCTATTTGCAATATTTTAAACTTCATCTTATATTCAAGGGGCAATCACTGGAGTTTTATAAATATGGGTCTGCCATGATAGGTTCTAGAAATGTAAATCTCTGTTCTGTGGGAGTAATGAACTGGAAGTGAGACAAGAGAATAAATGTAGGAATACCCCTTTGTTGTTGTTTAGTTGCTACCACTGCTGAAGTATTATTACAATGTTCCCAACTTGATAGTGAACATGGAAAAGAAAGGCAGGACATAAGAGATAATATGAAGAAATAACTAGTTAAAGGACTTGTTGGGGAG
>NW_011483136.1:4099-6132 GCF_000754665.1 Bison bison bison
GTTTTGATGTTTCCTTGTGGGTGGAGGAATTGACAAGTAAACTTAATTCTTCTGAATTCTAACATTAAAGTAAGCAACCTTTGGAAGCATGTACAATGCCCTGGTCTGCAGCCATGAGTGACTGGTGCTCTAGTTTTTCTATTCAGGACATTCTTGCAAAATACTTTGAATGGTTAGAACATTCAGAAAATGATAGATTGATTTCAGGAGCTAAGTTCCTTGGTGTCCAAATATAATCCATTTGATGACACTTTCTGAAAGTGTGATGAGATGAATGCACATTGTGAAATTTCTAGAACCATGTCTCCTTCCACTTCTTATAAAGAGGAGGAATTAGTTTATCTTTGCCAATTCTCTGACTTTCTAGGGACACAGAGGAAAAGAGAAGAAACAGATACTTTAATTTGTCTTTGTTTAAAACTAGATGAGTTTGAGTTTGCCTAGTTACATTTGACTACTCGCTCTGTCCTAGACCCTTTTTAGAAGTGATATGCTATCTATTTTTCTTCTCCTTTAGAATTTATCACAAGCCCTAGGTTCTATTGCTTCTTCCTATCTTTCTAAGAAACAAATTATTTTCTCCTTTTCTTTCTTAGCTGTCAACTATAATGGAAGAGAGAGTATTAATTTCAATATAATCTCCCTGAATGGTTGATATCCTTGCATTTTTTTTTACTTTAAAAAATGCAGTTTCCTCCTTTTTAAATGTAATTTTTGTGATATTTGTAATTTTATGATGTTTAATTGGGTACTATGTCATGTAAACTGCAAATCTTGCGGAAAGGAGGAAATGAGATCTCACTTAGGAATTTACAATTAGATGAAAGGGAAAGCCTGTACAAGAAAAGAATGAGAAAAATGTGTACATGAAAAGAATTACTTTCAGAAGTAGAGGAATAGAGAGAGTAAATCTTTTAGATGGCAAAAGAAGAAATAAAATAACTGTTTTATGCCACCCAAAATATTTGATCTCCAAGATGCCCAGTATAAAGGATCCTCCTCGGGTGTAAACACCTATCCACTTCTATGATGTAAGTTGAAGAGTAGCAAAATGCTAAAGAAGGCTACTACTCCCTCCCATACCAAGACTACACAATGGAGGAAAAGATAGTTTGTTCAGGGGACTTCCCTGGTGGTATAGTGGATAAGAATCTGCTTGCTGTAGGGGATATGGGTTTGATCCCTGGTCTGGGAAAATTCCACATGCCACAGAGCAACTAAGGCCGTATTTCACAACTACTGAGCCCGTGTGCCTGGAGCCTGTACTCCACAACAAGAGGAGCCACTGCAATGAGAAGCCCATGCACCACAACGAAGAGTAGCCCCCACAACTAGAGAAAGGCTGCACTCAGCAATGAATAACCAGTGCAACCAAAAATAAAAATAAATATATTATTAAAGAAAGAAAGAAACAATAGTTGGTTCAACAAATGGTGTTGGAGGAACTGGATGTCCACATGAATGAAATTGGACCCATATCTTATACCATACATGAAAATCAACTCAAACTGGATCAGACTTAAATCTAAGACCTGATACTGAAACTATAAAATCTATAGAAGAAAACATAGGTGATTAGCTTCATAAAATTGGTATTGGCAATGATTTCTTGAATATAATACCAAAAGCACAGGCAACAAAAGCAAAAACAGGCCAGTGGGACTACATCAAACTAAAAAACTTCTTTGCAGCAAAGGAAATAATCAACAAAGTGAAAAGACAACCTGTGGAATGGAAGAAAATAATGTAAGCCAAAATATATATGATAGAGGATTAATATCCAAAAATATAAGGAACTCCTACAACTCAGTAGCAAAAAATACCAAATAACCTAGTTAAAAATGAGCAAAGGACTTCATTAGACATTTCTGCAAAGAAGACATAGTAATGGCTAACAGGTATATGTAAAGATGTTCACCATCACTAATCAACAGAGGAAATGCAAATCAAAATCACAATGAGGTATCACTTCATACCTTTCAGGATAAACATTATCTGAAACAAACCAAAATAAAATAATAACCAAAAGTAAG
>NW_011483136.1:6232-6621 GCF_000754665.1 Bison bison bison
GGGGGAAAAAAAAAAAGAACCTTGACCCAAACTTCACACTTTACACAGAAATTAACTCCAAATGGATCACAGACTTCTTAAATGTTAAAATCTTACCCAGAATTTAACTCCAAATGGATCACAGGTTTCTTAAATGTTAAAATGTAAAGCTAGATATATTTTAGAAATAAACAGAAAAAATCTTTGGGAACTAAGAATAGGCAAAGACTTCTTAGACTTGACATAAAAAATATGATCCATAAAAGGAAAAATTGATAAATTGAACCGAATCAAAATAAAAAGCTTTTCTCTGTGAAAGACCATGTGAAAAGGATGAAAAGATATGCTAAGGAGTGGGAGAAAAAAGTTTAAAGCCACACATTTGAAAAAGGACTTGTATCCAGAATATA
>NW_011483136.1:6721-8367 GCF_000754665.1 Bison bison bison
AAAATTGGTCCAGCCACTATAGAAAACTGTTTGGAGGTCCCTTGAAAAATTAAAAATGGAAATACCATATGATCCAGTTACCTCATTTCTGGGTATTTATCCAAATGAATTGAAAACAGAATTTCAAAAAAACGATTTGGACTCCTATGTTCATTGCACCATTATTCATAATAGCCATAATATACAAACAACCTAGATGTCCATCATCAGATGAATGGGTGATGTGATGTATACATACAATGAAATATTATTCAGGCTTTAAAAAGAAGGAAATCTTGTCATATGTGACAAGATGGATGGACCTTGAAGACATTGTGTTAAGTGTCCAATCACAGAAGGGCAAACACTACACAATTCTACTTATAAGAGGTATCAAAATAGTCCAGGTATGAAAGGCTGGTTCAATGTCTGAAAGTCAATCAATGCAGTCCACCATATCAAAGGGCTAATGAACAAAAATATCATCATATCAATTGATGTAGAAAAATCATTTGAAAGAAATCTAATACCCATACATGGAAAAAGAAATCTTTCAGAAAATTAGGAATACAGGAGAACTACCTTAAATTGATAATGAGAATCCTTAAAAAGTCTACAGCTAACTTCATACCTTATGGTGAGTGAATGACTGCTTTTCCCTCTAAGATCAGAATTGTGGTAAATATGTCTACTCTCACCATTCTTGTTTAACATAATATCGGATGTTCTGGCCACTGCAATTAGACAAAAAGAAAAAAAAATCATACAGATTAGGCAGAAAGAAATACAGCTATCTATTTGCAGATGATTGTCTATGTGAAACTGAAGTGAAAGTGAAAGTTGCTCAGTCATGTCCGACTCTGCAACCCCATGGACTATACAGCCCATGGAATTCTCCAGGCCAGAATACTGGAGTGGGTAGCCTTTCCCTTCTTCAGGGGATCTTCCCAACCCAGGGATCGAACCCAGGTCTCCCACATTGCAGGCAGATTTTTTACCATTTAAAGCACAAGGGAAGCCCATAGACAATCATTTGCAGATGATTATCTATGTAGGATATCCCAACTAATCTACAAAAACACTCTGAGAACTAGTAAGTTAATTCAATATTTTTGTAAGATGCAAGAATCAACCACATTTCTATAGATTAAGAATAAACTTGTGAAAATCGAATTAAAAACAAAATGCCATTTATAATTTCTCAATGAAAATGAAATACTTAGGTATAAACTGATCAACAGACATAAAGGATCTTTATTCTGAAAATGACACAATTTTATGAAAGAAATCAAAGACCTAAATAAATGGAGAGACATACTGTGTTCATTTATCAAAATATTCAATATGTAACTGTCAGCTCTCCTTAAATTGGTATATAGATTTAATGCAATTCTTAGGAAAATCCCAGTGAGGATCTTTGTAGAAATAAACAAGCATATTTTAAAATTTATATGAAAAACATAACTTCTAGAATAGCTAAAACATTCTTGAAAAAGAAGAATTAAGTGGGAGGAATCACTCTACCTAATTCAAGGTTGGTTATATAGCTAGAGTAATAAAGAAGTGTGGTCTTAGTGAAGGGATAAACACATAGGTCAGTAGAATAGAATACAGATCCCAGAAATAGACCCCCACTGATATATGACAAAGGTTCAAAAGCAATTCAA
>NW_011483136.1:8467-8750 GCF_000754665.1 Bison bison bison
GGTGGCCAAAGTGTTGGAGCTTCAGCTTCAGCATCAGTGCTTCCAATGAATATTCAGGGTTGATTTCCTTTAGGGTTGACTGGTTTGATTTCCTTGCTATCCAAAGGATTCACAAGAGTCTTCTCTAGCACCACAATTCAAAAGCATCAATTCATTGGTGCTCAGCCTTTGGTGTGGTCCAACTTTCACATCCATACATGACTATTGGAAAAACCATAGCTTTGACTATATGGACCTTTGTTGGCAAAATAATGTTTCTGGTTTTTAATACACTGTCTAGGTT
>NW_011483136.1:8850-9349 GCF_000754665.1 Bison bison bison
ATACTCCATTGTGTATATGTACCACAGCTTTCTTATCCATTCATCTGCTGATGGGCATCTAGGTTGCATTCATTTCGATATTTGGCAAAACTAATGCAATATTGTAAAGTTTAAAAATAAAATAAAATAAAACCAATTTGTTTTCTTATGGAGTATTCCTGTGGGCTTATATCCTTCATATTTCTCAAGTGGAGTTGATAACTGGTGTACTTCTGTGTCTTCTGAGATCTGGGTGACACATATCAAATCTTCAAGTAGTTCCATTGAAGTTCCTTTCCCTAGCACAAGGTGAATGTGAACCCTGCTTCCACACCCTTTCACTGGGAGAAAGTTAGATGCATAGAATGCCTACAGCTTTCTTCCAATTCCTCTGCTAATTTCCAAGCCCTTTCTTGGCCTTTCCACCTTCTTTTAGATGTGGGGATTGGTGATCAGCTGCTGCTGCTGCTAAGTCACTTCAGTCGTGTCCGACTCTGTGCGACCCCATAGATGGCAGCCC
>NW_011483136.1:9449-11377 GCF_000754665.1 Bison bison bison
CATGTATACCTGTGGCGGATTCATTTTGATATTTGGCAAAACTAATACAATTATGTAAAGTTTAAAAATAAAATAAAATTAGGAAAAAAAAAAAAGTGTATCCTTGTTGTGATCAAACTGTTATGTAGTATGTTGACTGTGGTGATGGACCCATGAATCTACACATGTGATAAAATTGCATAGAGGTAAATATGTACATGGGCTTCACAGGTCAGCAGTAAAGAATCTGCCTGCCAATGCAGGAGACACAAGAGACATGGGTTTGATCCCTTGGTGGGGAAGATCCCCTGGAGTAGGAAATGACAACCCACTCCAGTATTCTTGTCGGGAAAATTTCATGGACAGAGGAGCCTGGTGGGCTACAGTTCATGGGGTTGCAAAGAGTCAAACATGACTCAGCAACTGATCACGCATAAATATGTATATATAGATATTGATATACTCACAAATGGGTTCATGTAAAACTATAAAATCTAAATAAAATAGAGAGATTGTACGAAAATCAAGATCCCTGTTGCAATATGGCACTATAGTTATGCAAGATGTTACTACTGGGGGAAACTGGGGGAAGAGTTTATGGAATCTTTCTATATTATTTCTTATAACTTTATTTGAATAAAATGTTTAAACTTGAAGAAGAGATTGGGTAAATTAAACAATGTTAGAAACAAAAATGGGACAAAACATCATAGATCAAATATATCAGAGATTAAAAATGGTGAGCCATTTTATGGTAAACTTTTTACTCATGTACTTGAAAACTTAGATAAAACAGATAATTCCCCCAAAAATATAACATTAAAACTGACTAAACAGAAAACTAGAATAAACACAATCATTAAGGAATCTGAGTCAGTAGCTAAAGAGTCCCTCCCACACAAGCACAAAGTACTCGGCCTAAGTGATTTTATGGATGAATTCTACCAGACATTCAAGAAACATAGGATTCCAATCTTCTGTAGCCTCTCAGTCAATAGAAAATGAGGGAATACTCAATTATTTTATTGAGGCTAGTATAATCTTCATATAAAAAACAGACATGGGCATTTTAAGAAAGGAAAATTGCTGGCCAATCTCACCAATTAATACAAATGCAAACATCCTAAGTGAAACATTATCAATACTATTTCAATAATTATAAAATATTATCAAGAATAGTTTAAGATGTTTGCATTTTAATGTCTTAAAATATGCAACAAAACTAGGTTGAATTTAACTCAGGCATAAAAGTGTAGCTAGGAATAAGTAGGACTCATGGGGTTATCGTCAGAAAATAACTTTGATTTCCCTGTTGCCAACTTAAGTCCACTCTATGGAATTACATCTTTTCTCTTGAATCAAAAGTAAGACAGTTGCTTGACCCTTGTGTATTTGGTCATGTCTTATCACAGAAAGAGTCTCAGCTTAATTATAATATCAGTAATAATTAAAACTTTAGTATTTCTTTAAAGCTGCATCTTCTTCCATCTCTCACCTTGGCCTACTGTGGGCTGTGTAGTTGAAATGAGAAAGGAGATGTTGTCAGTATCTTCTTAGTTTCTCCATAGAATGCTTCTAATCCTTCACTGCCATATTGCTTATGTGGGTTTGTGATCCTTCTAGAATTGCACCATAGAAGGAAATAGGTGAGAATAGGAAGTTCTTTCTTGATTAATTCTTTCATGAACCAGCACCAACATTATTTGAGCTTTGTTGTTGTTCAGTCACTAACTCATGTCTGAATCTGTGACCCCCTGGACTGCAGCACACCAGGCTTCCCTGTCCTTCACTATCTCCTGGACTTTGCTCAAACTCGTGTCCACTGTGTCATGATGCCATCCAACCATCTCATCCTCTGCCACCCCCTTCTCCTTTTGCCTTCAGTCTTTCCTAGCATCAGGGTCTTTTCCAATGAGTTGGCTCTTTGCATCAGGTGGCCAAAGTGTTGG
>NW_011483136.1:11477-12323 GCF_000754665.1 Bison bison bison
ATAGAAAGTCTGAAAAAAAAAAAAAAAAGGATAACACGAAATGGTGGCAAGTAAGAGTAGAAACTGGATCAGTCATAAATTGCTGGTGGAAATATAAAATGGTTCAGCCAATCTGGAAAACAGTTCAGCAGTTCCATAAAATAATAATAATAATAATAAAACTAAACATACATATAGCATACAACTCAGCAATTGTATTTCGGGGCATTTATCCCAGCAAAATGGAAATTTGCTTGTATACAAAAACCTGTGCAGAAATGTTCACAATAGCCTTATTTGTAATAGCCCCAAACTGGAAACAACCTTGATGTTCTTCAGTGGGTGAATGGTTAAACCAACTATGGTATACCCATACTATGGACTATTATTCAACAATAAAAAAGAATGGACTACTGATATGTCTTGGATGGATTTCTAGACAGTTCTGCTGAGTGAAGAAAAGCCAGTGTGAAGAAATTGCATGTATACTGCAGCATTCCATTCCATTATGTAACAAACATTCTTGATATGACAATTAAAGGAATAGAGAACAGATTAGAAGTTGCCAGTGGTTAAGAGACTGGGGCAGAGAATGGGAGAGAAGTAGGTACAATTATAAAAGTGTAACATAAATACAGTATACTAACGCATATATATGGAATTTAGAAAGATGGTAACAATAACCCGGTGTACGAGACAGCAAAAGAGACACTGATGTATAGAACAGTCTTATGGACTCTGTGGGAGAGGCAGAGGGTGGGAAGATTTGGGAGAATGGCATTGAAACATGTAAAATATCATGTAAGAACGAGTTGCCAGTCCAGGTTCGATGCACGATACTGGATGCTTGGGGCTAGTGCACTGGGA
>NW_011483136.1:12555-15369 GCF_000754665.1 Bison bison bison
CAAATAAAGTTTCTAAATTACTACACTAGTCTGCATTTCCTGCCACTTCAATAATTTTGTCTACTACTAGTACTGCTAGCACCCATTATAAGGAAAACTTATGGATAGAATTTTAAGACTGAAAAATTCCCATCTATTAGTCTAATGTTTTTCCCACAGGGATGCAATTCACAGTGTCCCTGTGAATTGTGGAAAGAGCACCAGTATTAGAGTTTAGTTGAAAAAAACCGTCATTTATCCTTGTGGGAAAAAAGTCCCTGGGATGCAAAGCAAACAGAACATTGAAGAAGAAGTCCTGACAGCTCCACCCAGCCAAATGAAAACGTCTTCAAAGACTATCAGTTTAATCAGCATGACAAATCTTTTTTATTTTGTTTTTTTTTTAATTTAAATTTATTTATTTTAATTAGAGGCTAATTACTTTATAATATTGTATTGGTTTTGCCATACATCAACATGAATCCGCCACAGGTGTACACGTGTTCCCCATCCTGACCCCCCCTCCCACCTCCCTCCCTGTACCACCCCTCTGGGTCATCCCAGTGCACCAGCCCGAAGCATTCTGTATCCTGCATCAAACCTAGGTTTCTGGCTTATTAGTCTTTTAGGTACTACTTCACACATTTCTTCATTTAAAGATAGAAGTACTGTTTTAAACATTCAAATCAGAAACTGTTTGAAATACTTAAATCCTCTGACCTGAGTTTGAAATGATGTATTCACCAAGTACATTCAAATAGTGATTTGTGTCAAGTGGGAATCAGAAGAACTGCTTCTTAAAGTGGGACTGCCCAGGTATTCTAGATTTTTTTTGTGTATATATTTTAATTAATTTACAAAGATCATTGTAAAGGAAGCCTTGGTGGTGCCTAGACTTTCCCATTAGGACTTGAGATGAAGCTTCTACTCAAAGGAAATAGGTGTTCCCATCCATCCTTCCTCCAGGGACTGACCAGACCCTATTAAGACAGACATAGTCTTCTTTCACAAGGTTTTTCAGATTAATTAATACAACAGTATTTAGTGAAATGCTATTAGGTAAAATAGTCATTCTAGTGAACAAAATAAAATTGTGTAGTTTAATGTTAGTTAGTGGTAAGTTTTATGAAGAAGAAATTAATAAATACATGAGAATGAATTATGGGTGATGCCACTTAAGACAGTAACATTTGAGCAGAGACCTGAATGAAGTGAGAGAGTGAGTCATGTGAAGATACTGAGGAAGACAGTCTCTGAGAGGGGAGAAAGTCAAGGCCCTCAGGTGGGAACATGTTTGTTGTGATTGAAGAAGAGCAGGAGGCCCATGTCTGGTTTGAGCTTAGTGAAAAAGAGAGCTAGTGGCAGAAAATGAGCACAGAGAAATATTAAGAGGCCATGAAGTGACAGATTTTGTAGGCTACAATAGAGACTTTAGATTTTTTCTAAGTGTTTTAGAAAACCACTAGAAGGTTTTGAACATGGGAAAGATATACACAGACATATATTTTTTAAAGGGTCATCCTGGAAACTATAGAACAATGAAATGTAGTGAGATAGGAGTACAAGGCAGAATACTATTGCAGTAATCCAGATGAGTGGTCATGGTTGCTGAGACCTGGACTATACTGGTGGGAGTGGTGAGATGAGTGGTGGTAGAAGCTACAGGATTTGCTAACGGGATTAGATGTAGTGTGTAAGAGAGTAAAAGATGACTACAACTTTTGTGACTTGAGCAAATGATGAATAATGGTGCCTGTCTCAGTCTGTTTGGGCTGCTGTAACAGAATACCATAGACTGGTGGTTTATAAACAACAAAATTTTATTTCTCACCTTTCTGGAGGCTGGAAAGTGCAAGATGCAAGTGTTGGCAGATTCAGTGTCTGGTGAGGGCCCACTTCTTGGTTCATAGACAGCTGTCTTCTTGCTGTGTCCTCACATGACAGAAGGGGTGAGTGACCTCTCTGAGGTCTCTTATACAAGAGACCCATTCTAATGGGTCTTCTTAGTATGGAGACGCATACTAGTAACATTTATAAAAGGTCCACTCTCATGACCTAATCACCTCCCAAAGGCCCCAGCTCCTAATACCATAGTATTAGGGCTTAGAATTTCAATATGTGAATTTTGGGGGAGACACAAATATTCCGCCTAGAGCACTGCCATTTACTGTCATGGAAAACATTTGCTGAGATGGGGAACACTGAATAAGGAGCAGGTTTGGGAGAGGGGAAGCTAGGGTTAATTTTTCAACATGCTAATTTTGAGGTGTCCATTAGAAATTCAAGAGCAGGCAATAGATATGAAACTGGAATTCAGGGGATGCTTGGAGCTGGAAACATTTGGGAGGTATCAGTTTATAATTTTTATTTAAAGCAATGAAATCATTTAGAGAGAGCATGTAGATAGAAGATGTATGAGGATTGACTCAGGGGCATTATGATATATAGAAATATGGAACAAGAAAATAACAAAGGAGACTCAGAAGAGGCAGCCATCATGGAAACAATATCAGTCCTGGAAGCCAAGTAAAGAAAGTTTCATGAAGGAGAGAATGATCAACTTTGACAAATGATGCGAAGAGCTCAAGGAACATAACAACTGAGGATTGACATTGGATCTGGCAATTTAGAAGGGACTTGGGAAGAGGCAAATTTCATTGAAATGTTGATAACAAAAACCATGTTGTACTAGGCTCAAGGAGCATTTGGAAGGAAAGAAGTGAAGGCTGTATGGGCAACATTTTCAAAGACTTTAGCTGTAAAGTGGAATAATGAAATGGTGAGGGAATGTTGAAACAGTGAGGCTTTAAAAAACAATTTTATTGATGTATAGTC
>NW_011483136.1:15469-17225 GCF_000754665.1 Bison bison bison
CAGCGACCCCATGGACTGCAGCCCACCAGGCTCCTCCATCCATGGGATTTTCCAGGCAAGAGTACTGGAGTGGGGTGCCATTGTTCAGTTTGCAACTACCTCTTTTACAAGACCTGCATGGTGGACATTGGAATGTTTTGTTTAATGTTGAGGCTTCAGCCAAAACTGAGACTGAAATAGTTTCTTTTTAAAATCCAGTTTCACAAGATTGGTTTACCATTAAGAAAACCCATTAATGTAATTCAACACAATAAATGAATAAAGGAAAAATATTGTTATCTCAATAGAACCAGAAGAATCATTTGATTGAATTCAGTATTTATGACTTAGAAATCTCTTACAGACTGACAATACAGAAGAATTTTCTTTACCTGATTAAGAGTATGTATTAAGAACTTCCATAATAAACATCATATTCAATAGTTTAATGCTAGCAGCCTTATTTTTAAAATAAGGATCAAGAAAAGGGTACCATTATCTTTGCTTCATTTCAGCATTTCACTGGAGATTCTAGTCCAGCATGGTAAGACAAGAATTTTTTTAAAAAGAGAATAAAATTTATAAGAATAGGAAAGTAAGGAATAAAACTACCACTGTTGAATATGCAATTGTCTATACTGATTATACAAGAAAACTGCTAGAAAAATTATTAGAATTGATAAGAAAGTTAAGCAAATTCACTAAAGAGAAGATCAATATGTGATGATCAATTGTATTTCTATCCATCAGTAATAAAATTAGACCAAAGTGTAATTTTTAAAAGGTGCCATTTTCAGCAGCAGTTTAAAAAGGAAAACAATAGATCCAACAAAGGATGTACATGACCTTTATAAAGAAAAAATACAAGCTGTTATTATAAGACTTAAAGGGAAACCTGAGGAAATGGTAAGAAGCACCATGTTTTTAAACAGCAACAACAGCAAGCCATGTTTATGGAGAAGACTCCATAATTATAAATATGTTAATTGTCCCAACATCAACCTAAGAATTCAGTATAATGCCAGTCAAGACATATTTATGGGAATATAATAAACCCAAATTTAAGGGTGGGGGGAATGTGAGAAAAGACATTGTTTATAGGTATTCGTTATGTTCTTTTCTCATTTTTATTTATTTTTTGTATTTTCAAAATATTAAATTAAGAAAAAGGGTGCTGAGTACACAACTTTGGCATTGTTTTGGTGTCTATAGGCCAGGCTCACAAAGCAACTGGTATTTTGGTATGTATTCACATCTATGTGTGTTTACACACTGGATTCTCTATACTTTACTCCTCTGTGACTTGAAGTAGACAATTGTTACTCCTAAACTCTCAGTTTCCACATCTATGAAATGTGGTTTTCTTTAAATTTAAATTTATTTATTTTAATTGGAGGCTAATTACTTTACATTATTGTATTGGTTTTCCCATACATCAACATGAATCCGCCACGGGTGTACACGTGTTCCCCATCCTGAGCCCCCCTCCTACCTCCCTCCCCGTACCATCCCTCTGAGTCATCCCAGTGCAAATGTGGTTGTCATAAACCATTTAAAAATTTTTAAAAGTTTAAAGTAAGAAGGTAAATTATGCTCTCAGTAAATGTTAGTTTGCTTCTCTATAAGAGGAAATTGTTAATTTGGTTCAGATAGTGAAGTATTGGGGAATTATAGTGCTCTTTGGGAAAAAACACAAAATCCTGACATGCATAACTCAGTCTTGTGAACTAGGAGAAGTTTTCCTCAAAGTAAGCATGGCATACATTTGCAGTATATG
>NW_011483136.1:17771-18259 GCF_000754665.1 Bison bison bison
TGATGAAAGTGAAAGAGGAGAAGTGAAAAAGTTGGCTTAAAGCTCAACATTCAGAAAACGAAGATCATGGCATCCGGTCCCATCACTTCATGGGAAATAGATGGGGAAACAGTGGAAACAGTGTCAGACTATTTTTGGCGGCTCCAAAATCACTGCAGATGGTGACTGCAGCCATGAAATTAAAAGACGCTTACTCCTTGGAAGGAAAGTTATGACTAACCTAGATAGCATATTCAAAAACAGAGACATGACTTTGCCAACAAAGGTTCGTCTAGTCAAGGCTATGGTTTTTCCAGTGGTCATGTATGGATGTGAGAGTTGGACTGTGAAGAAAGGTGAGCACCGAAGAACTGATGCTTTTGAACTGTGGTGTTGGAGAAGACTCTTGAGAGTCCCTTGGACTGCAAGGAGATCCAACTAGTCCATTCTGAAGGAGATCAGCCCTGGGATTTCTTTGGAAGGAATGATGCTAAAGCTGAAACTCCAGT
>NW_011483136.1:18359-18909 GCF_000754665.1 Bison bison bison
CTGCGATTCATGGGGTCGCAAAGAGTCGGACAGGACTGAGTGACTGAACTGAACTGAACTGAACTGATGGCAACTCTATTTTTAGTTTCCCGAGGACCCTCCCTACTCTTCTCTTTAGTGGCTGTACCAATTACACTCACTAAAAGTGTAGGAGGGTTCCCTTTTCTCCATATCCTCTCTAGCATTTAAAAGTAGACTTTTTAATGATGGCTATTCTGACTGGTGTGAGGTGGTGCCTAATTATGAAACAATGTAGATTTTTATAATTGGACTTATTAAAGCTGGTAAAAATGATAGAAGAGTAGATGCTGCAGGAGAAAAGAGGGACAGTTATAGAGCTATTATCCCTGAAGTAGTGAGAAGGGTATGGGTGACAATACATCAACATAGCAGCTAGACAGTTTATCTTTTATAACTGAAAAGAAGGCAGAATATATGGGTGTAGATGCAATTGTGACCCAAAACCTGAGTTCGCCTCTTGGTGGGTATTGAGACAAAAGAAAGAACCAAGCCAAAGAGTGGGAAGAGAAAGGATTTATTACTTGCAGCA
>NW_011483136.1:19009-19382 GCF_000754665.1 Bison bison bison
CCGTATCCTGCATCGAACCTGGACTGGTGATTCGTTTCTTTATATGATATTATACATGTTTCAATGCCATTCTCCCAAATCATCCCACCCTCTCCCTCTCCCACAGAGTCCAAAAGACTCTTCTATACATCTGTGTCTCTTTTGCTGTCTCGCATACAGGGTTATCATTACCATTTTTCTAAATTCCATATATATGCATTAGTATACTGTTTTGGTGTTTTTCTTTCTGGCCTACTTCACTCTGTATAATAGGCTCCAGTTTCATCCACCTCATTAGAACTGATTCAAATGTATTCTTTTTAATGGCTGAGTAATACTCCATTGTGTATATGTACCACAGCTTTCTTATCCATTCATCTGCTGATGGACATCT
>NW_011483136.1:19482-20618 GCF_000754665.1 Bison bison bison
TGTGTATGCCCAGCAGTGGGATTGCTGGGTCATATGGCAGTTCTATTTCCAGTTTTTTAAGGAACCTCCACACTGTTCTCCATAAAGCAACTGACAAAGAATTAATCTCAAAAATATACAAGTAACTCCTGCAGCTCAATTCCGGAAAAATAAACGACCCAATCAAAAAATGGGCCAAAGAACTAAATAGACATTTCTCCAAAGAAGACATACAGATGGCTATCAAACACAAGAAAAGATGCTCAACATCACTCATTATCAGAGAAATGCAAATCAAAACCACAATGAGGTACCATTTCACTCCAGTCAGAATGGCTGTGATCCAAAAGTCTACAAGCAACGAATGCTGGAGAGGATGTGGAGAAAAGGGAACCCTCTTACACTGTTGGTGGGAAAGTATCTTTTAATTTCATGGCTGTAGTCACTGTTCACAATGATTGTGGAGCCCAAGAAAATAAAATCTGTCATCTGAGTTTTCTCACCACCTCTTCTTAATCTCTTCACAGAGATTCAGTTATACATATATACATATATATATATATTCTTTTTCATATTCTTTTCCATTATGCTTTGTCAGAAGGTATTGAATATAGCTCCTTGTGCTATACAGTAGGAATTTGTTGTTTATGCATCCTATATATGATAGTTTCTGTCTGCTAATCCAAAACTCCCTATCCTTTCCTCTCCCACCTCCCCTACCCCTCAGCATCCACATTCTGTTCTCTGTGTCTAGGAGTCTGTATCTGCTGTAGATATGTTCATTTGTGTCATATTTTAGATTCCACAAACAGGTGATATCATATGGTATTTATCTTTCTCTTCCAGACTTATTTTGCTTAGTATGATAATCTCTAGGTCCATCCATGTTGCTGCAAATGGCATTATTTCATTCTTTTTAATGGTGGAGCAATAGTCCATTGTATATATTTACTGCATCTTTTTTATCCATTCCTCTGTTGATGGACATTTAGGTTGTTTCCATGTCTTGGCTATTGTAAAGAGTGCTGCTATGAACATAGTGCTGCATATATCTTTTTGATTTATACTTTTGTTGAGGGATATGCCCAAGAGTTGGAAAAAGCAAGAGAGTTCCAGAAAAACATCTATTTCTGCTTTATTGACTATGCCAAAGCCTT
>NW_011483136.1:20718-21707 GCF_000754665.1 Bison bison bison
AGACAAAAGACACAATCAAGCCAAAGACTGGGAGAAGAAAGGATTTATTACTTGCAGCAAGTAAGGGGAACACTGGAGATCTTCCCCCAAAGTAAAATCTCCTAAACAGCAAAGCTGTTAAAACTGGGGAAGTTTTAAACTAAGGGTACATGCATATTCTTGAAGGGGCTTGAGCAGTCCACAGAGTCCAAGCTTTCATTGACTGAAGTCACGAGGGTCAGAAAAGGTCAATACCATCATCCCTTAGGTTCCCATTGATCTGGTGGTTGATCTGGTGGTTCAATCTTTACCATTGAAATACAACAGGGAGTCTTTACAACTGATAAATTATCTTTGCTTTTGTTACTTCTCTTACCTAATAACAGTCATTTGTTTCTGCATTATTTTGTCCCCTTAAGATAATTAATTCAGTTCAGTTCAGTCGTTCAGTCATGTCCAACTCTTTGCGACTCCATGAATCGCAGCACACCAGGCATCCCTGTCCATCACCAACTCCCGGAGTTTACCCAAACTCATGTCCATTGAGTTGCTGATGCCCATCCAAACATCTCATCCTCTGTCATCCCCTTCTCCTCCTGTCCTCAATCTTTCCCAGCATCAGGGTCTTTTCCAATGAGTTAGCTCTTCATATCAAGTGGCCAAAGTATTGGAGTTTCAGCCTCAACATCAGTCCTTCCAATGAACACCCAGGACTAATCTCCCTTAGGATGGATTGGTTGGATCTCCTTGCAGTCCAAGGGACTCTCAAGAGTCTTCTCCAACACCACAGTTCAAAAGCATCAATTCTTCTGTGCTCAGCTTTCTTTATAGTTCAACTCTCACATCCATACATGACTAATGCAAAAACCATAGCCTTGACTAGATGGACCTTTGTTGGCAAAGTAATGTCTCTGCTTTTTAATATGCTGTCCAGGTGGGTCATAACTTTCCTTCCAAGGAGTAAAGGTCTTTTAATTTCATGGCTGCAATCACCATCTGCAGTGATTTTG
>NW_011483136.1:22242-22995 GCF_000754665.1 Bison bison bison
CCCCTGGAGAAGGAAATGGGAACCCACTCCAGTATTCTTGCCTGAAGAACCCATGGACAGAGGAGCCTGGCAGGCTGCAGTTCATAGGGTCACAAAGGGTTAGATGTGACTGAAGCGACTAAGCAGCAGCAGCAGCGAGTATAATAGGACTGCCAGGCAGCACTGAATATCTGCGCGTGGCTTATAGTCCTAAATCTAAAATGAGCTCACCTGCATACCTTTTTCCAATCATGTTTAGGCACCCTGTAGGTGGCAAGATGGATTTAAACCAAGGTTAGGGTTTTGTCTATGACTACAAGCTATCCTGATCAAATTCATGTTACTTCTTTTGAGGCCACATAAGAAGCAAGAGTACAGTGCAGTAGGTAAGCTCAGAGATTTGGGAAAGAGTGGCTAGAGATAAAGCTGGGGAGAAAAGGGAGGATATCTCCAAGGAAGATAAAACATTTTATTCATTACTCAGACTTTTTCACATGGGAGTTTCCTTTGATAACCCCCAATTTTTGTGATGGATCTTGATTGCTGTTATTTCCAACTGCTTCATTGGCTCAGAGGTTAAAGCGTCTGCCTCCAATGCGGGGAAACCTGGGTTCGATCCCTGGGCTGGGAAGATCCCCTGGAGAAGGAAATGGCAACCCACTCCAGTATTCTTGCCTGAAGAATCCCATGGACAGAGGAGCTTGGTAGGCTACGGTCCAAGGGGTCGCAAAGAGTTGGACACGACTGAGTGACTTCACTTTCACTTTCATCATT
>NW_011483136.1:23588-24248 GCF_000754665.1 Bison bison bison
ATTTGTTGTTGTTGTTTAGTTGGTAAGTTGTGTCCAACTCTTTGCAACTGTGGCCTGCCAGGCTCCTCTGTCCACGGGATTTCCCAGGCCAGAATACTAGAGTGGATAGCCAGTCCCTTCTCCAGGGGATTGTTCCAACCCAGGATTGAGCCCATGTCTCCTGCACTGACAGTCAGATTCTTTACCTCTGAGCCACTAGGGAAGCCCTCAGTAAATTATCCCCACCCATAGTTCCAAGAGCAAGAAGTGGCTATGGGCTTAACTATGTGAGAAGAGGAAACCAATGGTAGGAGAAAGCATTATCACCCAGTAACCCATGATGTTTTGGGGTGTTCTCTGGGACACCTCTCCTCTTCCTTTTCAGATGGGGCATACTTTCATATAGTAAGAAAATCAAGGTTCAGCAAGGAAACATATCATCCAAATGGGTGCTAACAGAGTTTTATGGGTGTGGAGAGTGGCAATTGTAGAATTTATATCTTGTTATTTATTTTTCAAGACATTAGTTTGGGGACATTTTCTAAGACAGTCTTTAAACAAAAATCAATTCAAAAGAAAGCCTCTCTGTGTGAAAACATAAAGCAGGCTTCTGTTTCTCTCTTTCTGTGTGTGTGTGTGTGAGAGAGAGAGAGAGAGAGAGAGAGAGAGAGAGAGAGAGGA
>NW_011483136.1:24348-25102 GCF_000754665.1 Bison bison bison
GAGATGGCCTCAGTCATATGCCTGGTAGTTGGTGCTGGCCTGTTACCCTCCATGCAGGCTCTCATCCTTTAAACTGGTTTCCTTAGGTAGCCTCAGGGCAGTGTTCAAGATGGGGAAGGTACAAGTTACATGGCTTCTTAAAGCCAAGGCTTTGGAACTCATGAAAAAAATCACTTCTGCCACATTCCATTGGTCAAAGCAAGTCAAGTCCAGCCCATATTTAAAGGGGTGGATAAATAGAATCTCTGGTGGGAGAAAGGGCAGAGTCATATCACAAAGGTGCAGGCATACTGCAATGGGAGGATTTTGTGATCATTAATAAAAAACTGACAACACCAAAAAGCACTACTGGAATCCTTGGAAACCCACTTTGGGAAATGTCATTCTAGGCTGAGCAATGGTTCCCCCCTAAAAGCTTTTGCTCCAAATAGAGTACATACATGTGATTGTTTAATTTTATTTTATAATCATGTTGTGGTCCTAAGTCATGTTCACTGGAATTGCAATTGTTCTTTAGTTACCTTACTTTACTAATTGTCAGTGTTTTTCTGGGATAACTCCAATAATCCCTTGCTTATTTTTGTAAGCTTAGAACAAAATTATTAAACTGAAATAAAAAATTTTGCACTTATTTTCTTTTCCAAAGTATTAGCAGCAGAGGAGGAACTATGCTGGTTACATACAGCATCACTGAGGCAGACATCTTCATGCAGAGTAATTACCAGCTCCATCTCCTATGCTACACAGACCTACC
>NW_011483136.1:25202-26542 GCF_000754665.1 Bison bison bison
GTTAGTATGTGTACTAAGGTATTTTTCTGTAGGCTCCTTTCTAGCATCAGGAAAGGAGGCAGAGACTACATTATTTAAAAAGATTGCATTTGTGAAGATCTTTATGTTTGATATCTTTAAGAAGATGATTTTTGTGTGACTTCTTTTGAGGCTTGCAGTCAACTCCTTTCATTCCATTTATGGACTCTTTCATTAATTATAAGCCTCAATCTATAGTTGTACTTCTCCCAGACTTTGCAGGTGCCAAAGAAAGGCCATCACCAACTGCTTGAGCTTGATGGCATACTGTAGCAGATGCTCAGGAGTGGCTCACTATTCTATTCCAACCTTTTTCTACTAGAAAGTGCCTTTTTGTACTGCAAAGACTGTAAAACCCCCTTGTAGCTAGGATTCTGAATGTGATTTGTGGTCCACCAATTAAACATTCTCATGTGAAACCTGAATTGGGAAATGAATACGCTGGGAAGAGAGGCAACAGGTAAGGCATCCCGTGGATTGTGACATAGGCTATAGGATTCTGGAACTGACAGCTGTGATTCCCTGGTTCTGCAGCAGCTCCCTTGTTAGCTCAGTCCTGTAGGGCTTTGGGGAACTGTCCCTTGAATCTCAATCTAGAATTTTTCCTCAGTGTTGATGTCTTCCATAGAGTTGTGGGTTTTACTACATGAGAAGAGAGAAGACACCAGCGAGAGAAGGCAGAATGGCCCCAAACCCAAGAGGTCTTCAGCTGTTCTCCAGGGCATTGCTTCAGTTTGTGTTACCTTGGGGTATAGAGCTGGGTGGAAAAGGGGTAAAAGGGATTCGGAGAGGCAAATGGAAGGTACTAGCACAATAATTAGGTCAAATGATGCAGCAATCCTTGGATTTTAGCGGTTTTATACCTGCTCTCACTAGCATTCAGTGTAGGAGGTTTGCTCTGGAATATTCTTTGTAAAACATGCTGGATAGTATGCTGCAACATTCACATACCTGTTTCAGTTAAGTAAATCATTAAGGTAACTTTATAAATGAGTATACAGATGAGAAAATTGATACCCTGAGAGGATTTGGAATTGATGGGATTTGAACTTAGGTTTGTGTGGTTTTAAAACCTAAGGTTTTCTAGAAAGTCATGTTACCTGGGAGAGAGAGAGAGTATGTGAAATGGCACCAGGCAACACCTTTGTCCTAACAAACACAGATTGCCCAAGATATTGCCTCTGTTTCCTTGGTATCACCCATGGGGAATAACGTAGACAGCTACCATTTTACCTGTTTCAGACTCTGAATCACTTCAAAGAATGTGTCAGGCATATTTCCTGAGGATTTTGAAGTAGCTGCACACTGTTTTGTTTTTGTTT
>NW_011483136.1:26810-27266 GCF_000754665.1 Bison bison bison
TTATATGAAACAGTTTTATCTCAGTTCAGAAAGACATTTCAATTGGTCTTTAGGTAAAGCTGGGTTTTAGGTGAAAAGGGGGTACTCCCTTGTCATAATACAATAAAAATTAAAATTTATTATGCCAATTGACTTTAATGTTTATGCCTTAACATAACAATTTAAGTTATAGGCATATAAACCAAGAAAATAACCTGAACTAAAGAAAAGCTCTTTGTTTATATACATTTATTATAATGTTATTTGTAATGGTAAAAAAGTAGAAACAACCTATGTAGCTATACTAGAAGGATGATTCAATCAGCCATTAACATTATGCTTACGAGATTATGAAAGAATTGAAAATTACTTGTTATAATATTAAAAGGACATATAAAAGTCATATATACACAAAATACACAAAAATCTATACACAGGGAAAACATCTGACAATATACTACAGTAATGTCTCCCAAC
>NW_011483136.1:27366-31004 GCF_000754665.1 Bison bison bison
GAGTTGGGAAGATCCCCTGGAGAAGGGAATGGCTGCTCACTCCAGTATTCTTGCCTGGAGAATTCCAAGGACAGAGGAACCTGGCAGGCTACAGTCCATGGGGTCACAAAGAATCAAACATGACTAAGTGACTAACACTTCACTTCATCAAAAACTTATTATAGATTTGTGGTTCCAGTCAAGATGGGATAGTCCCATTCCTCCCAGGTCCTCTCTGTTATGCCTAAAAATCCCTGGATGTAACATAACAAACAAACATAGGAAGACTAAAAGATGGAAAAAAGAAGGCATATTGCCTAAGGACTTAGGGCTGAAATAAAGACAGTGGTGAAGTTCCCTGGGCTTTCTTATTGTCTCCCATATATCTCAGATGATATAGAAGCCTCTAACCTGAACCACCAACAGGCACAGACAAAAAAGCTCCAAGAAAAGCCTATTACAGTTTCCCAAAGGATTGAGAAAAGGGGCAACCTAGCAACAGAAAACCTTTTTAGCAGTAACCTCCCTACTCCAGTTAAACACCAACGGAGAAATCATACCACTCCAACTGAGTTTCACTGGAGTCCAGCTGGGAGGTGAGCTATTGTTCTCATCCTACAACAACAAATCATTGTAAATCATCCCTTGGCTTCCCCTCTCCCTAGTGTCAGTAAGGTTTGGGGGAAGCTGCAATTACACCTCCACTCAAAGACAACAAGGCAGTAAGAGTTGGTGTTCCATTTTTGCTAGGAAAGTGTCAGCAGGGTCAAGGGGGCAACTGAACTTCCACTTCAACCATTTATGACAAGGCAGAGTAAGTCCATACTTCTAAGTAATCCATGAATTAAAAAGAAGTCTCAAAGAAATTTTTAAAAATACATAGAACTTGTTGCAAATGAAAACATAAAAAACCAAAAATATGTATGCCATAGTTAAAGTGGTGATGAGAGAGAAATTTATACCACTGAATGGTTCTATTAATATTAGAAAAGAGGACAAGTCTCAAATCAGTAATCTTCTTTCCTACCTCAGGAGCTACTAAAAAAGAGCAAAATAAACCCAAAGCAAGAAGAAGGAAGTAAATAATAATTATAAGACTAGAAATCAATGAAATGGAAAACAGGAAAACAATAGAGAAAATTAATGAAACAAAGAGCTGGTTTTTAGGGGAAAAAATCAGTAAAATTGATAAACCTCTAGCAAGACTGATAATGATTGAAAGAGAGAAGACAAAAATCACCAATATCAGGAATGAAACAGGGGATATCACTGTAGATCCAGCAGAGAATACTACATAAAAGTTTGTACACATAAACAAATTCTAAAACTTAGGGAAAAATAGACCAATTCTTACAGAAACTAGAAATTACCAAATCAAAGCAAGATTAAATAATCTTAATAGTCCTATAGTCATTAAAGAAATGAATTCATCATTTAAAATCTCCTATAAAAGACATCTCCAGGCCCAGATGGTTTCGTTGGAGAATTCTACCAAATACTTAAAAAAGAATTAGCACCAGTTTATATAAACTTTTCTAAAAATAAAGAAGAAAGGAATTCTTTACATTTCATTTTATGAGGCTGGCATTACTCTCACATCAAAACCAGACGAAAGTAGTTTAAAAAAAAAAGAAAGAATGGATGGATGTGTGGAAGCAAGTAAAGAAAGAAAGGAAGGAGAAAGGAAAAAAAAGAAAAAGAAGACTATATGCAAATGTCTTCCATGAATTTGGTTGCAAAAATTTTAAAGATAACATCAACAAATCAAATCCAGAAATGTATTTTTAAAAAGGATTTCTTTCAAAGGAGGCAGGAATACACAATGGTACTGGGAAAGCTAGACAGCCACAGTGAAAAAAAGTGGCTTAAAATTCAACATTCAAAAAATGAAGATCATGGCATTCAGTCCCATCACTCCATGGCAAATATGGGGAAAAAATGGAAACAGTGGCAGATTTTATTTTCTTGGGCTCCAAAATCACTGCAGATGGTGACTGCAGTCATGAAATTAAAAGACCCTTGTTCCTTGGAAGAAAAGCTATGACCAACCTAGACAGCATATTAAAAAGCAGAGATATTACTTTGCCAACAAAGGTCCGTCTAGTCAAAGCTATGGTTTTTCCATTAGTCATGTACAGATGTGAGAGTTGGACCATAAAGAAGCCTGAGCACTAAAGAATTGATGCTTTTGGACTGTGGTGCTGGAGAAGACTCCTGAAAGTCCCTTGGACAGCAAGGAGATCAAACCTGTCAATCCTAAAGGAAATCAGCCTTGAAGGTTCATTGGAAGAACTGTTGCTGAAACTGAAGCTCCAATACTTTGGCCACCTGATATGAAGAGCCAGCTCATTGGAAAAGACCCTGATGCTGGGGGAAATTTAGGGCAGGAGGAAAAGGGAGCAACAAAGAATGAGATAGTTGGATGGCATCACCAATTCAAGGGACATGAGTTTGAGCAACCTCCAGGAGACAGTGAAGGACAGGGAACGCTGGGGTGCTTCTGTGCATAGGGTTGCAAGGAGTCAAAAATGATTTAGTGAATGAACAGCAACAATGTGCAAATGAGTCAAACTAGACTACTTTCTCACACCATATACAAAAATAAACTCAAAATTGATTCAAGACTTAAACGTGAGACCTGAAAGCATAAAAACCCTAGAGGACAACAGGCAATATGCTCTTTGACTTTGGTCATAGTGGTATTTTCTTTGGGTATGTCTCCTCAGTCAAAAGCAACAAAAGCAAAAATAAATACATGGGACTATGTCAAACCGAAAGGCTTTGTACAGTAAAGGAAACTATCAACAAAATAAAGAGGCTCTCTACTGATGGGAGAAGATATTTGCAAATGATATATCTGATAAGGGGTAATATCCAAAATATATAAAGAACTCAAACAACTCAGTATTTTTAAAAATGTGATTAAAAAAGTTGGAGAGGACATGCATAGGCATTTTTCCATAGAAGATATACACATGGCCCACTGGCACATGAAAAGATTTCAGCATCACTAACCATCAGGGAAACGCAAATCAAAACCACAATGAAATATTGCCTCACACCTGTCAGAATGGCTATTACCAAAAAGACAACAAATAACGTGTTGGCGAGGTGTGAAGTAAAGGGATCCCTCATGTACTGTACTGTTAGTGGGAATGTAAATTGGTACAGCTACTATTGAAAACAGTATGAGGCTTACATGGTGGTTCAGTGATTAAGAATCTACCTTGCAATGTGGGGGACACTCATTCAGTCCCTGGTCTGGGAAGATCCCACATGCTGTGGGGCAAATGAGCCCGTGCACCACAACTACTGAGCCTGTGCTCTGGAGCCCGTGAGCCACAACTCCTGAGCCCACATGCAGCAACTACCAAAGCCGTGTACCCTAAAGCCCATGCTCTACAACAAGAGAAGCCACTGCAATGAGAAGCCCACCCACCTTAATTAGAGAGTAGCCCCCACTCTCTGTAACTAGAGAAAATCCCCATGCAGCAATGAAGACCCAATGCAGCCAAAAATAATATTTTTAAAAAGAAACAATATGGAGGTTCCTCAAAAAGTGAAAAATCAACTACTGTACAATCCAGCAATTCCACCTCTGAGTCGTATATCTGAAGAAAAATTAGTTTAAAAAAGTATGTGCATCCCAGTGTTCACTG
>NW_011483136.1:31104-33926 GCF_000754665.1 Bison bison bison
ACAGGAATATTACTCAGCCATGAAAATGAATGAGATCTTATGATTTGTAACAACATGAATAGACTTAGAGGGTATTATGCTAAGTAAAATAAGTCAGACCAAGAAAGACAAATATTGTATCATTTTACTTATATGTGGAATCTAAAAAACAAATGAACAAACATAGCAAAACAGAAATAGAGTCATAGATAAAGAGAACAAACTATAGCTATATGTACCAACCCAGATGAATTTCCTGGGAATTAGGCTGAGTAGAAAAAGCCAATCCCAAAATGCTAACACTATATGATGCCATTTATATAGCATTCTTTAAATGACAAAATTATAGAATTCAGGGATGTTTGATTCTCTTTAGGTTACTGTGTATCTCATACATAAATAGTGTATGTATTAGAATTAAATTACCAAAGAACCCTCCAACAATTAGAAGTATCCAACAACAATAACAGTAACATTGCACTGAACACAGTTTATTTTAGATTCAGCATCTTGTAGCTTCTCAGGACATCTTCAAAAAAGTATTTCTTATTGTGAAATGAACAACTGCCAATTTATATACATTTCTTGTATGCAGGAATCTGGATCAAAGGAAAACTTTTTTTAGCAATTCATGGAAAATTATACTAACTAGAACATTAAATCATTTATGAACATTAAATACAAGATTAATGTTGAGAGATTTCTAAAAACTTGAAGTATTTAAATTGCCATTTGATATATTCGTTTTTCAAAATACTTCTTTGGTTAAACCCAGAGGAATACTTTTTATAAGCTAATATCTCAACTATTCTGTGTTTATAAAAGTTGGTATAGAGCAGATTCAGGCTTTCTTCACATCTAGACCAGCTAATACATCTTTACCTGGGATCTGCACCCAGTCAGGCCTCAGCTCTCTCCTGGCCCACTGACTCTGCTAATTTATACTGACTTCTCTGCTTCCACAACCCAACATTTTGTCAGTCCTTGTTAAGAGAGCCAAGCTAATTTCAGGTTAAATTTTAGAAAGAAACAGATTTTTTTTTTCTCAACACTAAGCTATTTGTGGGACATAAAACAACAAAATAACAATAAAACTAATTTTTAGGTTCTGCATGTTTCAAATGGTAAATAAAACCTGTTTGCAGGGCAAGTATTTTTCCAAGGCACTACTTGAGTAGGTTTTGCTTCCTATTGGCCTGCAGGCTTATACATCTATGTGTTACCTCTGCCTGTCAGTCTCCAACCCCTCAGAGTGAATTTTTATAATCATAGGGATCAAACATGGACATGTATGACCCTTAAAGATAAGTACAAGGGTCCAGATTAGAAGCAGAGCGAAAGATAAGATTCATTCCTAAAGCATTTTGTGTCAGAACTAAATGTGGAAGCAAAAAGTAGAAAATCAAGAGTTGGGTAGAGCTATGGGTGGGCATGTTGGAGAGCAAGCATTGTACATGATTACTCTGTGGATTTTGCTGTTTTCCTGCAGTAACTTTCCAAGTACTTTTTATATTTTTAAAAAATATTCCCAGGGTTAGTTTTGATGACCTGGAAGGCCAACAGCTACCTATGTGGTATGACTTACTCCCAAATACCTCCCTCATGCAAAGGCCAGAAATTTCCACATTGGAAGTGCATTCCTTTGAGCCTCTGGAGTTCCTGATCTATGAAATACTGCATCTTAAGTCCTCTTTCTGGAGTCAGCAGGCTATAAACTATAAATAAAGAAGAAGAGAATGTTAAGAAACAAATACCTCTGGGACTCATAACAGTGTAGCCTTTTAGCCTTGATTTGCTAAGTTCAAGGCCCTGAGCATTTCACCTCAAGTAGGGCTGAGTTTGAGGCCTTAAAAAACTGGAAGGAGAGATGGGAGAGGCCAAAAGAAAGGCCCTTCTTCCTTCCATTGTTACTGGGAACAGCAGCAGCTGTTGCTGTTGTTGCATACTGCCCCAGCTCCCCCCATCTGGAGGATGATGTTAAAGTAAATGAGCTCATTTTAGCAGTTTGTGGCTCTAAATAGCTCCGGTAACAAGAAGGAAACTTCTAGGCTTTTCTACCAAAAACCAATTTCTATCTACCCTTAAACAAAGTAAAGCTCTTGGGTGAAAGAGCCTCTTTATTAGATAAAATCTGAAGGGACAAAAAAACTAAAATTTGATTTCTTATTGATATGTATGTATATATTTGATTTAATCAAATTGGCTTTTTGTTTAAAATTATATTACTTAAAATTATAAAAATCATAAATGTCTAATTAAAAGTTAATAAGTGTTATTAGAAAGAAATTTGGGGAGAGGAAAAAAGTGTTTTAAAGGAACTCCAATTCTACCATCTAACACTATCAACTGCTGATATTTAAAACAGAAACTATGAACTTTAATTTTAATTGATTATAACCAGAAGAAAATCAACTACAGTGCAACTGGAAGAATTAAACAGGCAATGTATTTTTTTTTTTACTGGAGTAGAGTTAAATTACAATGTTATGTTACTTTCTGCTATACAGCAGAGTGAATCAGTTATATACATATGTGTCTATGTGTGTGTGTAAAAACCACTCTTTTTAAACTCTTTCCTCATATAGGTCATTATAGACTATTGAGTAGAGTTCCCTGTACTCTACAATAGGTCCTTATTAGTTATCTATTTTATATATAGTAGTGTGTATGTATCAATCCTAATCTCCCAATTTTTCCTTCTCCACTTTCTGCCCCTGGTAACCATAAGATTGTTTTCTACACCTGTAACTCTATTTCACAACAAACTGTGGAAAATTCTGAAAGAGATGGGAATACCAGACCACTTGACCTGTCTCTTGAGAAATGTGTATGCAGGTCAGGAA
>NW_011483136.1:34026-36153 GCF_000754665.1 Bison bison bison
AGTCATGTATGAATGTGAGAGTTGGACTATAAAGAAAGCTGAGTGCAGAAGAATTGATGCTTTTGAACTGTGGTGTTGGAGAAAACTCTTGCAAGTCCCTTGGGTTGCAAGGAGATCCAACCAGTCCATCCTAAAGGAGATCAGTCCTGAGTGTTCATTGGAAGGACTGATGTTGAAGCTGAAGCTCCAATACTTTGGCTACCTGATGCGAAGAACTGACTCATTTGAAGAGACCCTGATGCTGGGAAAGATTGAGGGCAGGAGGAGAAGGGGACAACAGAGGATGAGATGGTTGGATGGCATCATCGACTCAATGGACATGAGTTTGGGTAAACTCTGGGAGTTGGTGAAGGACAGGGAGGCTTGGTGTGCTGCAGTCCATGGGGTCGCAAAGAGTCGGACACAACTGAGCAACTGAACTGAACTGAACTCTATTTCTCTTTTGTAAGTATGTTCATTTGTACCATTTTTTTAGATTCCACATATAAGCAATATCATTCAATATTTGTCTTTGTCTCCCTGACTTGCTTCACTCAGTATGACAATCTCTGGGTCCATCTGTATTACTGTAAGTGACAATTATTTTATTCCTTTTATGGCTGAGTAATATTCCATCATATATATATACCACATTGTCTTTATCAATCCAGTCCTCTGTTGGACATTTAGGTTTCTTCCATGTCCTGGCTATTATAAATAGTGTTGCAGTGAACATTGGGGTGCATGTATCTTTTCAAATTATGGTTTTCTCTGGATATATGCCCAGGAGCAGAGTTGCTGGATAATACGGTAACTCTATTTTTAGTTTTTTAAGGAACCTTCATACCATTCTCCATAGTGGCCGCACCAATTTTCTTTCCCATCAACAGTCTAGAAAGGTTCTCTTTTCTCCACACCCTCTAAAGCATTTATTGTTTGTAGATTTTTTTTTTTTTTTTTTGGCTATGCCAGTTCTTCCTTGTTGCATGTAGGCTTTCTCTAGTTGGAGCAAGTGAGGGCTACTCTTTGTTGCAGTGCATGGGCTTCTCATTGTGGTGGTTTCTCTTGTTGCAGAATATAGCTCTAGGCACACAGACTCAGTAGTTGTGGCTCACAGGCTCTAGTGTACGGGCTCTGTTATTGTCGTATATGGGCTTAGTTGCTGCACTGCATGTGGGTTCTTCCTAAACCAAGGGTCAAACCCACATCCCCTGCATTGGCAGGTGAATTCTTAACCACTGGACAACCAAGGAAGTCCCGTTTCTAGGTTTTCGGATGATGGCCATTCTGACCAGTGTGAGGTAGTCAGAATGGCCATCATCAAAAAACTCACTGTGGTTTTGATTTTTGATTTGTATTTCTCTAATAATTAGTGATGCTGAGCATCTTTTCATGCGTTTTTTGTCCATTTGTATATCTTCTTTGGAGAAATGTCTGTTTAGATCTTCTATCAAATTTTTGATTTTTTTTTGTTGTTGTTATTACTGAGCTGTATGAGCTGTTTGTATGTTTTGGAGATGAATCCCTTGTCAGTCACTTTGTTTGCAGATATTTTCTCCCATTCTGTTGGTTGTCTTTTCATTTAGTTTATGGTTTCCTTTGCTGTGCAAAAGCTTTTAAGTTTAATTAGCTCCTGTTTGTTTGTTTTTGTTTTTATTTTTACTACTCTAGGTGGTGGGTCACAAAAGATCTTGCTGTAGTTTATGTCAGCAAGTGTTCTGCCTATTTTCCTCTAAGAGTTTTATAGTATCTGGCATTACATTTAGGTCTTTAATCCATTTTGAATTTATTTTTGTCTATGATGTTGGAGACTGTTCTAATTTCACTCTTACATATTGCTGGGAGAAATATCAATAACCTCAGATATGCAGATGACACCACCCTTATAGCAGAAAGTGAAGAGGAACTAAAGAGCCTCTTGATGAAGGTGAAAGTGGAGAGTGAAAAAGTTGGCTTAAAGCTCAACATTCAGAAAACTAAGATCATGGCATCCCATCACTTCATGGGAAATAGATGGGGAAACAGTGGAAACAGTGTCAGACTTTATTTTTCTGGGCTCCAAAATCACTGCAGATGGTGACTACAGCCATGAAATTAAAAGACGCTTACTCCTTGGAAGGAAAGTTATGACCAACCTAGATAGCATAT
>NW_011483136.1:36253-37202 GCF_000754665.1 Bison bison bison
GGACAGAGGAGCCTGGTGGGGTCACAAAGAGTCAGACACAACTTAGTGACCAAACAACAACAATGGTATACATACTATGTGTCAGGACCTCTTGTAAGTACCTAAGGTATGAACACAGAGTTGGGAAAAGAAGTTCACAATTGGCTTTTTTTTTCTTTTTTTTTTTTAACATAAAAAGGATTTTATTTGCAGGAGTGGGACTCTAGTCAAACAAGCCAAACCCCGTGTCGTCGTCTGACTACTCTGACTCTTCCTTCTTCTCCTCCTTCTTCTCCTCTGCTGTGGCTGGAGCAGAACCTGCAGCAGGTGCTGCAGATCCTGGGGTATCAGAGACAGCCACAGCCCCACCAGCAGGCACACTGGCCAGCTTGCCAATATCCTGGGTAATGACTCCTCAATGTTCTTTCTGTTCAGCTCACTGATGACCTTATTGAGCTGGTCATTGTCTGCCTCAGTGCCGATGCCATTCAGGATCTTTTTGATTTCCTTGGCCCTGAGAGAGGAATTGCCCCCGAGGGCGGCCAACAAATAGAAGCTGACTTAACGCATCTCAGCAGCGCACGGCAGCCTCGCACATGTGGCCTAGGCGGCTTCAGGGATGGAAAGGAAGGCCATAATTGGCTCGTATATGTTAGTTGAAACAGGCTCCAGGGACCACTGTGTATAAGAGAAAAAGAAGAATGAAGGATGAATCCAGGTTTTTATTATGAGCAACAGAGGGGACGGTGTGGTCATCAAATAAGATGGGGTGTATTATGAGTGGGTCAAGTTTGGGGGCATTGCATATCAGGAGTTCAACTTTCCACATACTAGTTAGGCATGTTTCTTAAACATCCAAATGCAGACATCAAGTAGGTAGCAGGCTATATGATTCTGAAGTTCTGAAAAGACATTTGGGATGAATATATGATTACTGCTGCTGCTAAGTCACTTCAGTCCTGTCCGACTC
>NW_011483136.1:37302-38213 GCF_000754665.1 Bison bison bison
TATGTGACCCCATATGATTACTATGACTACGAAAATCAAGAGTGTGTAAATGGTATTTAAAGCAACATAACTGAATGAAGCACCAAACAAGTGACTAAATATAGAAGAGATATAGTCCAAGGACTGAGCTCTGGGAAATCTGATTAGAGATACATGAGGTGAATAGAAATAAAGGCAGACAGAGAAAGAACAGCCAGAGTTAGGAGAAAAACTACATGAGTTTGATGTTCTGGAAGCAAAGTACCCAAAAGGTATCAGGTAGAAATGACGAAGTGTCAAATGCTACTTCTAGGTCAGAAAAGATGAGGATTGAGAATTGATCAGCAAAACTCCACAAAGCCTGGAGCTTAGAACACTATTTTAAAACTACAGAACTAAAATTCAATGACTCTTTTCTGAGTCTCTTCAGGGAATCCACCTCCATGTGACTCATCATGAGGATTTTTTTCACTGCCATGGCATTGCCTTTCATCTTTGTTACTCTCTTGGCTGCCCTTCTATCCTACAATATATCACCTGTTACTGTACTCTTCCCTAAGGCATTTATCTGCAACAATTAACTTCTGTATGTCATCTGTGTCTGTATTCCATATGACCCTTAAACCTGGGCAATCTGAGGGTCTCCCCCAGGCCCCCTAGGCCCAGGCTACACAATGGGCCTAGTGCTTTAGAATACTTTCCTTGAATATTTCCAAGAGGCCCTCTGGGGCCAGCAGTCTCTTCTGGGAAGACCTCTCCTGGACCAGACCAAGGACAAATATTCTTTCTGCTCTTCTCACTCTTCTCAAGTGTCCCTTGCCTAACCTTCTTGTTGGTGGTGGTGTGTGGTAAGAACAGGTATAGTCAGGATTGAGAAGATCATATTCTAGAAATGCAGTGATTATGGAATAATGTATTCAAGAAAAGATGCA
>NW_011483136.1:38313-39607 GCF_000754665.1 Bison bison bison
ACTCTATAAAATTCTGAAATGTAAGTTTATTAGGACCAGAAAATTAATTATTATTTTTAAAAGATGTTTATTCTTACTGACATATAGTTGCTTATAGTTTATTAGTTTCAGGTGTACAACACAATGATTTAATATTTCAGAAAATGAATTATTGTTCACATTTTCCTGCATATTCTGGGTAAGATTTGCATATGTGTTCATCACCAATGAAGCACAGTAATGATCTTTAAGAGAGTCACTGGAAGTCTATATTCATAGGCAGCATCATAGAGATCATGAGATGAAGAATCATGAGTAATGATGCAAGGTATTAGGATGTTACAATGGCAAGAAGATCTACATTATTTCAGTACAAAGAGGTTCTGAAGAGTCATGGTGTTGTGAATGATAACAGTGTTAGTACCTTTTTCTCCTGTCAGGATATATAAAATTATCTAGGAGTTGCATATTTGAAAATAATAACATGAAGATATGGGTCCAGGATCTGAACAAGAAAAGGTGGTACCTAGATACCACTAAGAATCCTCATGTGCTTTGATTGAAAAATAAAGAGATATCTAAGTGCCTCTTCTCGATCCATAACTCTAAATGTTAAAAATACAGAAATCCAAGTAGAGTTGACAGTTACTTAAGACCGATCTCTTGTGTCATAAACATCGAGGAGCTTGTACAAGGAAAAATAAACCAAACAGTTAGTGTCATAAAAAAAATTAATTCAAATGAGCCCATAAATTTTGTCATACATTTAAAAATCAAATTATTTATATAGACAAAAATCTGCAATATGTATTTTCTTGAGGATCTTACACAACCTAGGGAAGACCATAACGGTGTTTCTCATCAGCCAGAGCCCCACCCCCATCCCATGAGGCATATTGACTTTCCAGTTCCTGTAGCTGCCAATGCCAAGTAAGCTTGGAACATTCACTCTGATAGTCTGTCTTAGATTGGAAAATGTTATTGCTCACAATATGAATTTATAGTTTTGGATGCATTCAGCTTTCTTGGACTTCTATGGTAGGAACATCTGCCTGCTTCCCCATCTCTTTCTAAGGTTATCTATCACCAATTAAGGCAGTCTTAGCTCTTAAAATGACATTATTTCAAAATCAAAGTACCTTTACTAAGTGCTCACATGTTTAATATAAATTCTCTTTTGGAATCTAGGTGGTATAATGCAATATATAATTACTTCTAGAAGACCTGATAAATACATATGTTAATCACAGTCTAAGAATGGAAGCAACCTAAATGTGTAACTGTAGGTGAAATGGTTACACTTGCTGTATTTACT
>NW_011483136.1:39707-40443 GCF_000754665.1 Bison bison bison
TCACTGCAGATGGTGACTACAGCCATGAAATTAAAAGACGCTTACTCCTTGGAAGGAAAGTTATGACCAACCTAGATAGCATATTCAAAAGCAGAGACATGACTTTGCCAACAACGGTTCATCTAGTCAAGGCTATGGTTTTTCCGTTAGTCATGTATGGATGTGAGAGTTGGACTGTGAAGAAAGCTGAGTGCCGAAGAATTGATGCTTTTGATCTGTGGTGTTGGAAAAGACTCTTGAGAGTCCCTTGGACTGCAAGGAGATCCAACCAGCCATTCTGAAGGAGATCAGCCCTGGGTGTTCTTTGGAAGGAATGATGCTAAAGCTGAAACTGCAGCACTTTGGCCACCTCATGCGAAGAGCTGACTCATTAGGAAAAGACTCTGATGCGTGGGAGGGAGTTGGGGCGAGGAGGAGAAGGGGATGACAGAGGATGAGATGGCTGGATGGCATCACTGACTCCATGGACGTGAGTCTGAGTGAACTCCGGGAGTTGGTGATGGGGAAGGAGGCCTGGCATGCTGCGACTCATGGGGTCGCAAAGAGTCAGACACGACTAAGCGACTGATCTGATCTGATCTGATATAGCTGTTCAGTTTTTCCACCAGCACTTATTGAAGAGGCTATCTTTGCTCCATTGTATATTCTGGCCTCCTTTATCATAGATCAGGTGATCATAAGTGTGTGGATTTATCTCTGGGTTTTCTATCCTGTTCCACTGATCTATGAGTCTGCT
>NW_011483136.1:40543-41049 GCF_000754665.1 Bison bison bison
TCTGATCTCTGTGGTGGGTCCCAGGCATCTACATGTTTACTAGCTCTGCACATTACTCTGATGTTCACTAACGTTTGAGAAACGTTAATCTAGGTCACCTTCACATCAAAATATATCCCTAAATTTTGGATCTCAAGAAACTCCCTGTGTTAACACCTTTGTCCCTCTTCACTGCCCTTCCCTCCTGCACCCCCACCAGAATGGTACCCTTAGCCACAGACAAGTAGGGTGATGATACCGAAATAGCATTGTTTGTCTGCAGGCAAAATTCTAATGTGGGTCAACACGCCTTCATTTTCATGTACTCCTATTTCCCTCTCCCTTTACTGGTCCTCCTTCTACCTCTCTAACTCTTCTAGATGAATTTCTCCAGACATCAGGAGTTTGTTTTTTGTTTTGTTTTTGGTCTCAGGCTCCTTTAGGATCCAACACTTCAAGATGATACTCAGTTCTGTCTGAACCCCAGACAAAGTACAACTGTGCTCAGTCTTTTTTCTGAATGCCAT
>NW_011483136.1:41149-42558 GCF_000754665.1 Bison bison bison
TCCCACCTCTTGAATATGGTCTTGTCTTAGTGACTCATTTCTAATGAACAGAAAATGATGAAAGTCATGCTTTGTGACTTCTGAAGCTATATCGTGAAAGACAATACCACTTCCACCTAACTCAAGCTTCACAGGAATTCACCCTTAGAATCCAGCTACCACATTTTGAGGAAGTTCAAGCAACATGGAGAAGTCACAAGTGGTATTTCTATTGACAGCCCAAACTAAAGGTCCCTGGCAACAGTCAGCATCTACTGAGAAACACGCAAGAGGACTAGTCATATGATTTCAGCACCCAGTCTTTCAAATTCCCCAGTTAATGCTGAGACCAAAGTGGAGCTGTCCTGATCAAATTGCAGATTCTTGATCCAAATTAGTCTTATTTTAAGCCACTATGTTTTAGGATGATTTTTTATGCAGCAATAGATAATCAGAGCAGACTATATAAAAACAAGGAAAATAGAGCTTAGGGGTCACGAATCACTATAATTATGCCTATCTAAATGGTTCTATGCATGACCCAGAGACTGGAAGAAAATACCTAAATGTTAACAGGGTTTGTGTTAGGGTGGTGATATCTACAAGTGTGTTTTTCCCCTTTATATTATCCAAGTTTTCACTTACATATATAGAAAGAAAAACTGCAAAGCGCATTTGTTACATTTTTCTGGGTTTTCCTGGTTTAATGTAAGTATTTAAGGAACCATTAAAATAGTGAGCCTCCTTCCTGTGGGCTGACTCAATCTCTCATTGTTTGCCAAAACATCCACAGCAGTTTTTATTGTTGATCAACCGAGCATACACTGAATGCAAGGCAGACTTGATTGAAATGTATTAATTTATCATAAATTAAACATCTTAATTGGAAATAGACACCCAATGCAGACAACTCCCATCTGTTGTTGGTAATGTTGACATTAAAAATGTCAGTAGAGTGAAACTCATTAATTGTATATTCTGGGGACCACAAAACCATTAACTTCTATCTGAAAGGATTGAGACAATCGACCCTCACATTCTGACTGCAGGACAAAAGGATCCTACACATGCCTACAGATGACACCTGCAATTTTGTAAAAAAAAGAAATAGTAAGCAACCAGGAAGAATTTTCAAAAGCTCCTTCACTTCCTCTTATCAACAGATCTCAAGGAACGTTCATTTAAAACTGACCAAATTTAGAGCAAGGGACAAATTCAGAGCTCTCTTGAATCAGTCCTCTGTACCATAAAACTTCTGAACCTACATGTCCTGGCCATAAAAACAGAACAATTTTTAGCAATGATTAAGTGTGAAAGTCTATCCTTACTCTGGAATCCCTCTAGAGCTTTAGATGAGGCCCTCTCAAAGTGTGATCCCTTAACCAGCAGTACCAGCATCACCCAGAAGTTGCAAAAATGCAGCATCTCAG
>NW_011483136.1:42658-42939 GCF_000754665.1 Bison bison bison
TTTCTATTGTAGTATAGTATTTCATTGTAAGTATATGCCATGGTTTGTTTATCCACTTACCTGTTGATGAGCATTTGGATTGAGTACAGTTTTTTTGGCTATCATGAATACAGCTAAAAACATTCACATACAGAATGACTGGGATTTTCAGGTGTGAATTAAAATATACCTAGACTGACATCTGAATAATACACCATATTTTCCAGTGGTAAATGATACAAAATAATGATAAAAGGGCAGGACATTTAGACTCAAACATGGGAATGAAGGGTGGAATTTGG
>NW_011483136.1:43039-48093 GCF_000754665.1 Bison bison bison
ATCTTGTCTTTTCACTGCCTTTATGCACCTGTGTTTTGCTAGTGTGATGTTCAAATATTAGTGTAGCCCCAGTGGCAAGCATATAGAAGTCCAAATGAAATGCCAAAGGTTGCTAATGACTTTTGAACAAACTCGGCTCAAGTGGGCCTGTTTCATTTAAAAAAAAAAAAAAAGTCCCCCCCCAAGCTGTTCAATAGTTTATTTTGTGGATGTACACAGTTGGCCTGCAGGGTATCCTTTCATTTGTCAACACTGAGCCATAAAAATTGTCATTATGTAGAGTCTTTGAAAATGTTAGTGCAAAATTATCCATTTTTTAAATTATGTGCCTAATTTTTGACATCAATATTGTACACTGCCGGCCATGAGAGTTTGTTTTCAAGCACTAGATACTTTGAGAAGAGAGGAAGGAGGTCTATCAAATGAGATATTTCTCATTTTTATTTTGTAGAAGACAGCAGAGCTTACAGCCTCTAACAGTCCTAGGAGAGATGCATCAAACTCAAGGATTTGTGGATTTATAGAATGATCAATTTAAGTTAATTACTAGGTTCATTTCTTCATTGGCTTAATCCAGAGAGATTATTTTAGTTTGGTATCCTTCCTGAAGTAGACCCTGCATCAAGGGCTCAAATGCAAATTAATTGTTTGGAAGGTGATCTTGGGACACCCTCGTAAGAAAACGGAATTGAAACAGGGAAGGGAAGTAAGCCCATGCAGAGCGCTTTAACAAACATGCTGTCACTGTGAACTCCTGGAACTCAGTGCACTCAATAGCTGTGGGAGACAATGTAGGACAAGATACAGGGGCATTTATTTTTCATCCAATGCCCTCAAAATGCTCTGGAACAGTGTGTGCCAAGGAGATATGGTTTGAACACCAACAGAATCTACTATGAGCTCAATTTTCTGCTGCCCAAGTTCTTTTTCATTTCAAGTCATCTCAAGCAATCATGTAAAAGAGTCCATCACCCTATGCATTTTATGATACATAGTTGTTCTCAGGAATCACCTATCCTCTGTTGTATTCACCTTGCTAAATAGGCATATAATAATTTTTGGTTTTGAGTGCTATTTATTTCTAAAGGATTTACTTCAAGCTCTGAATTTCACAATACAAAACAAGTATCCCCCAAATAACTGAACATTTCATATATCGTATTTCCCCCTGTGGAGAAACTATATAGTATCATTTAAGAAAATTATTCAAGCATTAATTCTGAACTGCTTCATAGCTGACTAATCAGTCCTATTTGAGATTTTGTTTTCAAGCAAGAGTATAAATCACTATATTTTTAAACAAAAGGATACTTTGTAAAGTCTAGGATCAACATCAGAAATGCAATTTTAAAATATGCAGTAAGATTTGAAGGAACAATTAAATACCATAGTTACATAAATGCATTGAGACAATAATAAATATGTTACTTCATACACAATTTAACATGAAGCTTTCAGGAGAAAACCACCACCAGGAAACAATGCTCAATCTCAAAGTTTCTATTTTTACCACTCATAGTGCCAACTATTTGAGGGCAGGGTTTTATGAAAGAGATATTTGTGGGAATGAATGAGAAAGGGGGAGGCTAGCAATTTGCAGTATATCTATGCTTTCAACATACACTATACTCTGGGAATCTAAATATCTGGGAGCAAAAAAATTGGCAAATAATATAAAAATGCATTGCAGCATCATCCTGCACTTATCTGTCAACTTTAGCATAAGGTCCCGTGGAACCAAGAATGAATGTTGGAATTTCTGACAAAACTATTTTGCTGGAGGCTATTTCTCTTTAATCCTGGCCTATGAGTTTTCTTTTTAATAATCACTTTTGTGTCTGTATGAATCATTTTTCCCCTTAATGTTTTCACTTTTGTTTGCTTTGTATTAACTGCATATAAATGTTAGCACGCCTTCAACACAAATTATGTACTGCTCTGTCAGCAGTTCACAAATAGATCTGGAAATCTTTGTGTGTTAACATAAGAACATACATGGCATTGTTCAATGCCTGCAGAAATGTCTGGATATAAAATGTTTTTGTCTTTTTTTCTTGTTGCAATTTAGGTAAATACAGTGTTAGATTGCTGTTGATGAAGGGAAGGGTTTACATCAAGGTTTTTTAGATGTTACTCTAGCAGCCAACCTTCAAAAGTAATATTCAGACAAGCGTGCATGCACTAAATCATTAGACTAAGGTTGTTTCGTGACACATCTCCATGTCAGGGCTGTGCTAGGAGTAGTATAGTGAATGAGTGAGGCAAGTGAGGTACTTACCAAAATCTCAGCAGTCAAAATAAATAATATTTTAATGCAGTACCTTATAATTAATGCAAAAATTCATCATGAACAAAATAAACATTTTTTAGCAAAGACAGGATTAGCATTACTGATTTTTTTTTTTTGCTTTAGGCTTCAGTATGGTTCTTCAAGTCACTGTTATTTATCCCATCTTTATTCCAAATGTTGTTATTTTGTTCTGTAATCATTAGTATTTTTTGGTATTATTTAGATGTCTTGAATCTTGCTGGTCTTCTGATCCAGCACCCTCCTCATTTATCCTCTAGCTAACTCAGGGATGATTTGACCATATACACTTATGTCTTAATGGTTCTTTTCATCAAGTTAATAACCAGTACAGCACACATTGGCCAACCAGAGCAGATGCTGGCTACTTGACCATACCGATGCCTACTAGATGAATGTCAGCCATAGTCGTATCACCAAATACATTCCAGGTATCATAAAAATTTTGTGGAGAGCCAAGATATAAATTTAATATAATTTTACAGAAGCTGTCCCTTCTCAAATTGGAGATCTTAGGTTTTGCTTATCACTTTCACTTTATTAATGCATTCAATAGCTTTATTGTTTTTCTGATACATGAAGCATATGTATTGTTTAAAAGTAATCAAATGAAAAAAAGTGAAATATCAAAACTCAGACTTAAAATATTTGTTTTGGTGGAAGATATTTCCAAATATTTTCTATACAGTTATGAATATGTATACTATTTTGTATACTTGAGATCATTCTGTATATGATGTTTAATAAAGTTTTTAATATGCCACTCTATGTTACTAGCATTTTCTATGTCTAAAAATCTAGATATACAAAATTATTGTCTAACATTCCATTTTATAAAGTGTACCTGTTACTGTCAGTGGACTATTCTAATCCCTTTAGGTCCCTATAATTTACTCTATGTGCCCATCTTCCAGTTTCTGTAGGCCTTGCTTCCAGTGACTTGCACCTGTGATCTGTAAGAGAGCATCCCTTGCACTACTGGAACTGCTTCAATGCAATGGAAAGCCAAAAATGCCTGAGTGTTTACATACCCTCAGAGTGGCCCCACAGCCAAGGACTGACTAATGTAAGGGTATGAAAACCAAGCTCCCTTGCCTCAAGGTGGGACAAACTCTGACATGTAATTCATGCTCCAGAGATCCTTGCAGGATCAGGCTGAGACTGAGGTTTCATCTGAATTACACCCTTGTTCAGCTTCCTCTGATTCCCTATCCTGCTTTTCCTGCTCCTTTATCAGTTTCTCCTATAGTCACTTCGTTAATAAATTACTTACATATAAGTTCATCTAAAGATCTGCTTCTAGACTAGTACTATCTAGTATAGTACTATAGACTAGTACTATACTAGAAGGATAATGCAAATCACAAGTGTGAATCATATATGTCATTTAAAATTATTTTAGTAGCCACATTAAAAAGTAAAAAGAAACAGATGAAATTAATTTTAATGCTTTATGTTACCTAATATGTAAAAATTATCATTTCAACAGAAAATAAAAGTAAAAATTATTAATGAAATATTTTATATCTTTTTGTTGTATTGTGTCTTTGAAATCAGGTATGTGTAGCTAGCCACATGTCCAGTGTTCATTAGTTACATATGGCTAGTGGCTAACATTTTAGATAGCACAAATCTGGAGAAACCAAACTAAGACATAGACAACCATATTTTACTTGACTGATACCCTATTGATAAATATTGACTTTATTTCCTTCCCCTTCCAATTTTTTATGTTTTGAGGAATATCCTTGGGACAATTATACCTATGGGATCACATCCTTAAGATAATATCCTAAAAATTTTTTTGCCATATCAAACTGTCTTCTGGAAGAACAGCTGTCCATTTCCTCTCACCCTTGGCCACACTGGGTCTTGTTAATCTTCTTCACATTCGTAAACTGATGATGTGAGTTTAGACTTTAAATGTTTCTTCACCTTTTGGTAAACCTAGAGATCATTTTCCTTTTATTTTTTCTTCCTCATTAACCTTGAAGACAGTGGGTTAATAGGGAAGTCTTACTGATTTCCTTATCTCAGGGATGGAAGAGTCCTCACACATATATATTTAATATTACAGCACACAAAATAAAATTCTATACTGGACCCTCAGCCTCTATTAAATTAAATTATGAAATAATCTAAAAGTGGTCTTGTGGAACTTTTTATGTGGTTCTTCTAACCCAGCACACCTGTCTATGTCTGGTTGTCAAAGAGGAGAATAAGGAAACTAAAGGCACTTAAAATTTAACAAAAATTGAGGCACAACAAAATATTCTGTGTAATACTAAAGTACCTACAGACATTCCAATTTCATGGACTGCTTGCTGATTTAACCTGTTCTGAAAGGGAATTTATCTAAAGATCCATATGGATATTGATTTTTAAGTAAGGAAGATAGCCAAATATATTTAATATAGCTTGCAGAACAATCTCTTCGGCTCTAAATTGTTTATGAGTCATTTTGCAGTGAGAGTGAAGTCATTTATCATGACTCAGAATTGATGGTTTCTAAGGCCCAATGATGAATAGGAACACCCCATTCCTGATATAAAGGATGTAGTTTTCCCAGATGCTTGAGAAAACTGACTTTGGGGCTATCCAAATATTTAACTCTTCTGTTTCAAACAATTATAGCCACCGGATCAGTGTGTCTTGTTACCAATATTTGGGAAACATTTTGTAACTATCTTATCTTTCCAGAACCACATATAAGATACAATTCTTTTTTTTTTTTTTTTCAATTTTT
>NW_011483136.1:50664-50915 GCF_000754665.1 Bison bison bison
AATTTGTTAATGTGGTGTATAACATTGATTGATTTGCGGATATTGAAGAATCCTTGCATCCCTGGGATAAAGCCCACTTGGTCATGGTGTATGATCTTTTTAATGTGTTGTTGGATTCTGATTGCTAGAATTTTGTTAAGGATTTCTGCATCTATATTCATCAGTTATATTGGCCTGTAGTTTTCTTTTTTTGTGGGATCTTTGTCAGGTTTTGGTATTAGGGTGATGGTGGCCTCATAGAATGAGTTTGG
>NW_011483136.1:52058-52567 GCF_000754665.1 Bison bison bison
ATGAGATCCTTGCTGGGTACAATAATCTGGGCTGTAGGTTATTTTCTTTCATCACTTTAAGTATGTCTTGCCATTCCCTCCTGGCTTGAAGAGTTTCTATTGAAAGATCAGCTGTTATCCTACTGGGAATTTCCTTGTGTGTTATTTGTTGTTTTTCCCTTGCTGCTTTTAATATTTGTTCTTTGTGTTTGATCTTTGTTAATTTGATTAATATGTGTCTTGGGGTGTTCGCCTTGGGTTCATCCTGTTTGGGACTCTCTGGGTTTCTTGGACTTGGGTGATTATTTCCTTCCCCGTTTTAGGGAAGTTTTCAACTATTATCTCCTCAAGTATTTTCTCATGGTCTTTCTTTTTGTCTTCTTCTTCTGGGACCCCTATGATTCGAATGTTGTAGCGTTTAATATTGTCCTGGAGGTCTCTGAGATTGTCCTCATTTCTTTTAATTCGTTTTTCTTTTATCCTCTCTGATTCATTTATTTCTAGCATTCTATCTTCTAATTCACTAATCC
>NW_011483137.1:0-741 GCF_000754665.1 Bison bison bison
GCCTATGCACGCACTCAAGTTATGTGAACGTGGTGGGGCTGGGCCTTGGGGCTCCACTTGTGGTCAAGGACCAGCAGCATGGCATTTCTTGGGAGCAAGTGAGAAATGCAGAATCTCAGGCTCTGCCCCCGCCCCGCGCCCCATTCCCCGCACGCCCCCCCCCCCACCACGCACACACACTGGCTGGCAAATCTCCATTTGAACAGGAAGCCGCGGGGAAATTCTCATGCACACTGACCTGTGAGAAGCACTGACTCCAGAAAAGCAACTGTAAGGTAGTTATATATCTCCTTCTCTAAGGCTATGACATATTGATTCCCAATACTCAATGTACCAGCCCTTCACAGTCACTAAAAAATAGTTTATCATGAGTTACGATGACAGTGGTCCAAGATGTCACTCACAGGAAAACATCATGGTCGTCAGAAGGAAGAGGATGTTGAAGGGAAAGGCCATGGTCAGGGGAGACGCAGAGCAGCTGAGCAAGGGGAGTGCTGGGCTCCCATGAATACCAGGAAGCTGGGAGCATTTTGATGTGAGAAACACTGAAAAAGGAAGTGGAGAAGGCAATGGGAGTCGAGGCTGGGGCGGTTTGTGAGAGGAGGACAGATATCTGGGTAGGGGTACCGACAGGGATATATCACTGCCAAATGATAATTAGAATTTTTTCAGTTAAAAAATGCTTGCCTTTAAGCCCTAGACGTAGGCAGTGTGGTAATTAGTCCTGGAGGTTAATAGTTG
>NW_011483137.1:4983-5479 GCF_000754665.1 Bison bison bison
TTGATCTATATTTCTGTCTTTGTGCCAGTACCATACTGTCTTGATGACTGTGGCTTTGTAGTAGAGCCTGAAGTCAGGCAGGTTGATTCCTCCAAGTCCATTCTTTTTCAAGATTGCAGACTTCATTGCTAACCAAGACTTCTTGTGTTTCTGGATGGTTGACATCCACCGGGAGGGTCACAGCCAGAGATCAGCTCCCCAGAAGAGACACAGTTTCCTCTTTTTAAAAAAATGTCCAATAATCCAGACATCAAGGAGTGCCATTTGTGATTAATTACCCATTATGAGAGGAGTCAGATCAGATTTTGCCAAACTTAAAATTGAGACCAAATTGCCAACATCCGCTGGATCATCGAAAAAGCAAAAGAGTTCTAGAAAAACATTTACTTCTGCTTTATTGACTATGCCAAAGCCTTTGACTGTGTGGATCACAATAAACTGTGGAAAATTCTGAAGGAGATGGGAATCCCAGACCACCTGACCTGCCTCTTGAGAA
>NW_011483138.1:0-634 GCF_000754665.1 Bison bison bison
CTAATTGCTCTAGCACCCCAAGGATGTCTAATTGCTCCTGCACCCTCCTTTCACTGAATTCTTTTGCACCTTTTAAAAATTAGTTTGATACATTTGTGTGGGTCTATTTCTCTGTTTTCTATTTTGTTTCATTGGTCTATGTATCTATCACTCCACCAATACCACACAGTCTTGATTACTGTGGGAATACAGCAAGACAATATTGGGTAGATTGATTCCTATGAATATATTCTTTTTTCAAGATTGAATTAGCTCTCGGTCCTGTGCCTTTCCATATAAATGTTAAAATAAATTTGTCTATGTCTCCAAAAATACCTTGATGAAATTTTTAGAGAAATTGCATTGACCTTAAAGATCAATTTGGATGGTACTGACATGGTTACTTTTGCCTCCTGATACATGAACATAGTGTGTTTATCCATTTATTAGGTTTTATTTGATTTCATTAGTGTTTTATAAATTTCAGCATATAGATCCTGTACATATTTTGGTTAATTTATACCTAAGTATTTCATTCTATTTGGAAAGTTTTAAATGGTTATAATTTTAATTTTAGTGTCTGAGAATTCACTGCTAATATACAGAAATAGAGTTGAGTTTTGTACATTTATCTTGTATCCTGCAACTTTACTGA
>NW_011483138.1:3036-3783 GCF_000754665.1 Bison bison bison
GCCATGGTCTCTAACTGATGGACCTGGGAAGCCACTGATGAGCTCAACAGTCCTTGTAGCTCCTATGGACTAATTCAGCACTTGCCAAAGCCAACACAGTGTTGTGGACTCCAGCAAACTAAGCTGATGAGTTACTATTATTCACTGGACCTTGGGCTACCACATGCCCCCTGCACATGATTCCCTGCACTATTAGACTTGGGGTGACAGTATACTCCAGCATGCTACCATACGCAGGTGAAGGTCTTTCCTTATTGAAGGCAGTCCAGTAAATGTGTCTTCAATAAGAGTCCAGTAAATGTGTGGCATATTTTCATATTCACAACAGCCAAAACATGGAAACAACATAAATGTGCATTTACAGATAAATGGATAAAGAAGATGTGGTACATATATACAATGGAATACTACTCAGCCATAAAAAGAATGAAATAATGTCATTTGCAGCAACACGGATGCAACCAGAGATTATCATACTAAGTGAAGTAAGTCAGAAAGAGAAAAATAAATACAATATGATATCACTTATATGTGGAATCTAAAACATGACACAAATGAATCTATCTGCAAAATAGAAACAGAATCACAGACATAGAGAACAAACTTGTGGTTGCTAAGGGAGGAGGAAGACTGGGAGTTTGGGGTTAAGTTCAGTTCAGTTCGGTTCAGTCGCTCAGTCATGTTCGACTCTTTGCGACCCCATGAATTGCAGCATACCAGGCCTCCCTGTCCATCACCAACTCCCGG
>NW_011483138.1:3883-5582 GCF_000754665.1 Bison bison bison
GACGGGTCATGGTGGAGAGTTCTGACAAAACGTGGTCTACTGGAGAAGGGAATGGCAAACCACTTCAGTATTCTTGCCTTGAGAACCCCATGAACAGTAGTAAAATAAAAAATTAACAAGATGCAATAGTAAGTCCTTACCTACCAACAATCACTTTAAATGTAAATGCAATAAATTTTCTAATAAAAAGGCATAAACTGGCTGAATGGATTAAAAACCAAGACCCAGCTATATGCTACCTACCAGAGATTTGCTTCAGCTTCTAGGAATCATATAGGTTCAGAGTGAAGGGATGAAAAAAGATATTCCACATAATTGAAAACTAAAGAGAACAGAGGTAGCTATACTTATATCAGGTAAAATAGACTTTATGTCAGAAACTGTGACAAGTGATAAAAAAGGTCATTATATAATGATAAAGGATTCAATTCATCAGGATAATATAAAAATTGTAAATATATATATGCACTCAACATTGAAGCACTGAAGTACATTAAGCAAATACTAGTAGATTTGATGGGAGTAATAGACAGCCATACAATACTAATAAGGGACTTCTCTGCCACACTCTCAACAATGGATAGATCATCCAGACAGAAAATCAACAAGGAAACATTGGATTTGAACTATACTTTAGGCCAAATGCCCCTAACAGATGTATATAGAACATTCCATCCAACAGCACCCAAATACAATCCTTTTCAAATGCACATGAAACATTCTCCAGGAGAGAACGCATGTCAGGTCACAAAACAAGTGTCCAGTCAAGAATACTAGAGTGGGTAGCCATTCCCTTCTCCAGGGGATCTTCTTAACCCAAGGATCAAATCTGGGACTCCTGCAGTGCAGGCAGATTCTTTACTATCTGAGCCACCAGGGAAGCCCCAGATTTTAAAAGACTAAAAGCATACCAAGTATCTTTTCCAACCACAATGCTATGAAAGTAGAAATCAATAACAGAAGAAAAACAAAAACAATTCACAAATATATCAAAACTAAACAACACATTTCCAAACAACCAATGGGTCAAAAATGAAATCAAAAGGGAAATGCAAAAATATCCTGAAATGAAGAAATATGGAAACACAACATACCAAAACTTGTGAGATGGAGTGAAAACAGTACTTAGAGGAAAGTTTTATAGGGATGCATGTCTACATTAAGAAAACAGGCCTCAAATAAACATGCTAAGTTTACACTTCAAGAACTAGAAAAACAAGAACCAACTAAGATCAAAGTCAGCAGAAAGTAAGTAGATAGCAAGATCAGAGCAGAAATAAATATAGAATAGAAAAACAATAGGGAAGATCAATGAAACTAAGAGTAGGGTTTTTGAGAAGATAAACCAAATTGACAAACCTTCAGCTACAGTAAGTAAAAGAGGACTCAAATAAATAAAGATAATGAAAGAGGAGGCATTAAAGTGATACCACAGAAATATAAAGGATCATAAGAGACTATTATGAACAGTTAAATGCCAGCAAATTGGACAACTTATAAGAAATGAATAAATTCCTGGAAATGTACAACCTACTAAGACTGAATCATGAAATAATAGAAAATCAGAACAGACCAGTAAGAAATATGGGGATTGAATCAGTAATCAAAAACTCTCCACAAAGAAAAGTCCAAGATTATATGGCTTCACAGGTGAATTCTACCGAACACTTATATAAGAATTAATGCTAATTATTCTCAA
>NW_011483138.1:8068-9913 GCF_000754665.1 Bison bison bison
TCAGATCTAGTCCCTTAAATCTATTTCTCACTTCCACTGTATAATCATAAGGGATTTGATTTAGGACATACCTGAATGGTCTAGTGGTTTTCCCTACTTTCTTCAATAAAAGGAATATACTTCAACATAATAGAAGTCATATATGACAAGCCCACAGCTAATAACATAGTCAACAGTGAAAGGCTGAAAGCCTTCCCTCTAAGACCAGGAACAGGACAATGATGTCTACTCTCACCACTCCTATTCAGTATACCACTAGAAGTCCTAGCCAGGGCAAATAGGAAAAAAGGCATCCAAATCAGAAAGGAAGAAAGAAAACTGTCTCTATTTGTTTATGACATGAACTTATGTATAGAAAATACTAAAAATTCCACCAAAACACTGTTAGAACTAATATATGAATTCAGTAAAGTTGCAGGATACAAAATTGACAGACAAAAATCAGTTGTATTTCTATAAAATAATGATAAAATACCTGAAAAAAGAAATAAAGAAAACCATCCTATTTATAATAGTATCAAAAGTAAGAAAATACTTAGGAATAAACTGAACCAATGAAATGAAAGATCTAGCTACCAAAAAAACTGTAAGACTTTGGGAAAGAAATTGAAGAAAACACAAATGGAAAGCTACTCTCTGTTCATGGATCATAAGAGTTAATATTTTTTTAAATGTCCAGCCTTCCTAAAGCCATCTATAGATTCAATGCAATCCGTATCAAAATTTCAGTAGCATTTTTTATAGAAATAGAAAAAACAACCATAAAATTCATATGGAAGCACCATAGAACTAGAATAACCAAAGCAATCCTGAGAAAGAAGAACAAAGCTGGAGGCATTACACTTTCTGATTTTGAACTATATTACACAGCTATAGTAATCAGAACAGCATGGTGTTGGCATAAAAGCAGACACATAGACTAATGGAACAGAATCTAGAGCTCAGAACTATATCCCTGCATCTATGGTCAACTAAGGTTTGACAAAGTATCCAATAATATTCAATGAGGAAGGAACAGGCTCTTCAATAAGTGGTGTTGGGAAAACTGGACATGCAAAAAATGAAACTGGATCCCTATCTTACATCTTTCACAAAATTAACTTAAAATGGATTAAAAACTGAAATCCATGACCTGAAACTATTAAAGTACTAGGAAAAATATAGGCAAAGCAAGGATGATTCAACACCAGAAAATCAATCAATGTAACTTACCGCATCAATAGACTGAAGGAGAAAAGCTATACAATTATTATAACAGAACCAGAAAAAGCACTGGTAAAATGTAATAACTATGTGTGATTGAAAATAAGAATTCTTAGAAAATAAAAAAAAAATAAAATATAGGGAAATAACTCCTTAACGTTGGTCTTGGTTACAAATTTTTGGTTATGACACCAAAAGCATAAACAACAAAGGCAAAAATAAATGAGATTACATCAAACTAGAAATCTTCTGCACAGAAAAAAGAAACAATCAGCAAAATGAAACAGACAACCTACAGAATGTGAGAAACTACTTGGAAACCATCTGACAAACATGTTAATAGTTTCTCATTGAAAGATTTTTATCACACCTGCTTTGAAATCTTTATCAGATAATTCTAACATCTCTGTTGTCTCAGTGTTTGCATTTATTGATAGTGGTTTTTCATTCAGTTTGAAATCTGCATGGTTCTTGGTATGAGTGACTTTTAATTAAAACCTATAAAATTTGCATATTATGTTATGAGACTTTGGATCTTATTTAAATTTTCTGTTTTAGTTGGCATTGTTTAACATCATTCTAGCAGGGGTAAGAAGGTATTGTCTCATTATGGCCAGGAAGTAGAAGACCAGGTTCCCCATT
>NW_011483138.1:12426-15178 GCF_000754665.1 Bison bison bison
TTCAGGTAGCCATTATTGTGAATCCTGCATTCATTATCTCTTTGCCTTCTAAAATTAGTTTTATTATATGTACATGTAATATAAAACTTAATTTTTAATAATTTATAACATACAGTATGGTATATATAATATTTTAGTGTTTACTTTTTTATCCATTATCATATTGCTAAGATTAGTCCATATTTTTTGCATGGCCATAGTTCATTTGTTCTGAATATTGCATAATATTCTACTGTATGAATATACCATAGTTCATTAGTCTATTATTAATAGTGATGAAATTTAGGTTGTTTCTGGATTTTTGTATTGTGAACTATGTTGTTATAACCATAGCTGTGTCTCCTGTTATACATAAGTAAGGTTCTCTTAGATATGTATCTAAGGAGTAGAATTTTGGGGTCACAGGGTAGATGAATGTTCAACTTCAGGAGATAATGTCAACATGCAACCCAAAGTGCTTGCAGCAATTTATATATGTACATATATAGACACATATATATGTATATATATTCCTACTTGTAATATATAAAAAATGCGACTCTGCATCTTCTCTAATACTTGTCTTTCTCAGAGTTCCTCATCTAAATCACAGAATAAGAAAACAATCTCAATTTTCTCAAGGACAGTACATAAATCATACCCCTCTAGATACAAAGGAGAGGAGTTAATTCTTTACATGCAATGGTTAGTTTAGGGCATTAGTCCTTTATTCTCTTCAGGAACCATAGATGAGAAAGGTTCCTTGGTATTATCACCTTTTACTTTTTTGCCAACCAACTGGATACAAAACAGTATCTTTTTGTGAGTTGATTTTCCTTTTCCTACTTAATATGATGTAGAATCTCCTCATAAGTTAATTGGCCTTCTGTACTGCAGTTTTTTGTGAAAAAAAGAGCATGTCTTTGTCCATTTTTCTATGGGACTACTAGTGCTTTCTTAATGTTTATAGCTCCTTTATATATTGTTGATAGTATTTCTTTGTTAGTTGTGTTTTGGGAATATTTTCTCCCAGTTTGTAACTTGTCTTATTTCACACTTTAAGGCATATTATTTCTGAGCCTTTCTCTATTCCAAAGTTTGGAAGATATTCACTGGCATTTTCTACTAGGAGTTTAAAATTTTGTTTTTGAAATTTATACTCAATTAATCCTGTAAATGGTATAAGATTTATTTTCATCTTTTTCCATATGAATAACTATTTTCCAGCTTCATTTATTAAACAGTCTCTACATTTCCCACTGAATTGTCATGCTTCTTCTTTTATATATCAGAACTCCATACATACATGGGCTTATTTCTGAGCTCTCTATTTGTAAAAATTTTAGATTCCTTATTCCATGCAGTCACCACAATAAGCAATTTAATATCAATGATTTCATGTAATCCACAAAGTCATCCTATGAGGTAGGTAATGTTTTCTCTGTTTTACAGATTAAGGGAACTATGGCTTAGAGAACTTAGTTACTTGTTCAAAATCATAGACTAGTTTATGGCAGCTCTAAGCCCAAGAATCCAGAGCCCAGGGTTTTAAGCAGTAATCGATACTGGCTCTTGCCCTCCAATCTCATAAGGATGTTATCAAAGTCGGTAAATATCACAGACAGTGAATTATATATTTAGCTCTGTACTAGCTACTTAGTGGTTTGAGGTAGGGTTTGGGGTAGTGTTGTAAAGGAAAGGCTAGATCTAGATGGTCTATATAATGATCTCTTTCACCTCTCCCATTCATTCTTCCCAGTACCTCACTGCGTGCTCTGATTCTTTTCTTATTCCCAACTAAGCTTTCAGTATAACAGTGGATACCCCCTGCAGAAGTTGTTTGGCCCTTCTGCAGATGCCCAGGGTCACATATTCTTGTCTTGGAAGAAAACTTACCCAGAGTGGTCAAAGAAATTTGAAAGACTTGAGCACCTGTTCCATAGGAAAGGAGATAGAATTACTGGGCTGCTGCTAACTTGCAAAAATAACTCCTGAGCTCTCCTGGAAGCAAAGGCACCCTGATCCTTTCAAAGAACAGTTGTGAGAAATGGTGTGAGTACGAAGGTTGTGGGTAGGGCAGGGTGCAGAGAGATGAAATTCAAAATCACAGAGCTGTCCTCAAAGTTCTGATGCTTTAGAACTTCCCCACTGGGTTGAAAGTTCAAGGTTTAGATGGAGGGGAGAGGATAGGTTAGAGAAGGCAAAAAAGGATCAGTCTGACATCCATAGTCAGTTTTTAAGCAACCTATGGTCTTAAGAAACTTTTAAATTGCACACACAAATGAAAATGTACCCTCAGCATGAAGCTCCATGCAGTCTAATTATCAGAGCAAATGTTTACTGAATTAATTTTAAAAGTACAATACCAAACACTATTTCATAATCGAGGGGAAGCATTTTCTTCTCAAGCCATGTTCAGTGTACAACGGGAAGCCAATTATCACCCCTGAACACTTACCAGTGAAAAATGTGTCATTCCTTAAGACATTTAGGGCTTAAGAAGGCTTGAGGCCCCCATCTCATTGTTTTCGCTTATTGCTACCATCTAAATACCTATCAATCTAAACCAAGATTATTTTTACCATTTCATAGCCTAAAGGTGTCAATGACACTTGGAAAAAGCAAATTTTGGGCAAGAGAGAAGGCCTATTTTTTGCTTACTTGAATGCTCATACCAGCTTTCTGTGAAAAGAGAGTATAATAATGGGGCTTCTGAGAGGAAAACACAGGAAACAGGCACTGTTACTGAGTAAATGAGGGTGAATTCAATTTT
>NW_011483138.1:17554-19500 GCF_000754665.1 Bison bison bison
TCTCTTTTTCATTTCTAGGTTTTATGGCTTTTTGAGCCATAACAGTTCAGGATGATTTACCTCCATTAAGTTTCTTTTATCTATCCCCTCTTCTCTATTCCTACTCCCATAACACGGATTCAGGCCCATAGTTCACTTCCCTGGGATGATTCAAAAGTCTTCAAACTTGCCTTTCTGGTTCTGCCCCCTTTAAAATCTATAATAAAAACACTTTGGTCAGAGTATCTTTTGAAAGAACAGCTCAAATCACGTCACTGCCTTCTTCAGAAACCTTAGAAACCAGTGGGGCATGGTGCAAAGTGCACAGGACTCATCGGAAAATCTGGGTTTGAATAGCTTGCTGGCTGTCTCATCTTGGGCAAGCCACTGAGCCTCTGAATCTCCATTACCTCATCTGTAAATGAGACTAGTTCTGGGACCTGCTTCTATTACTATATGTTCCATGCACAAAGAACAGGTTTTTACTGAAGTGTCGAGTCCCAAGTCACGCTTAACATTGTCTGCTAGGGGCCCAGAGTAAAGGCAGAGAATCAAGTTTCTTAGCTACCTTTAGAAAACATGTCTCAGCAGTCAGAGCTTCAACACAGAACTCTACAAATGACTGGCTGTTTGACAGGAGAACAAAAAATATAAAGCACCTCCCTCCCTGTAGGCTATGCCACAGAGTGGCACCACAAAAGCAAAGGACAACAGTCTTAATTGTTGGAAAGCCCAGCCTGGAAGGTCTATAGACCTCTCTGTACACACCTAACGTTGGTTTAAAAACTGTTTAACAGAGACCTGGCACAAAATCAAAAGAGGCTAAAATCTTGTGGTTACCCTGCTGAGATAATTTAGGATGCATTAGTCAATGTTTCTCAGGCTGTTCATCCTAGATCAGGGTAATTATGGAGAGGAATAAAAAAAAAAGGCCAGATTAGAAAACAGCTTGCCAGCAGAACCACTATATTTGTATGGAATGATATTTAAATCAGCATCTGACAACAGTACGTAGTTATGACTCGTTGCCTGCTCAGACTTCATGCCAAGTTCTGAAGCAAATTCAGCACTTGGCATTCATTTCAGAGGGAAAGCCTTGTTCCTTGTTACACAAGCCTCTTAAAATCTCTATCTTGACAGATACAAAGGCTACTCATGCTGGGGATGCCCCTCACATTAGATGATTTGCATGATCTCTAGAAACTCATTTTGGGGAAAGAAGACACATTCTTAATTTGATCTCTCTTCTTCCCAGGGAACTCAACCAAGCATCTTCCAAAATTTTGCCTCCATCCCTCCAAAGCTTCCTTGATTGGCCAGAGGAATGAAGTTAACCTTCATTAACCTTACCCTGCTCTGAAATAAAATTCCATGAAAATGCCTTTACTCTTCATCCAATTATGCACTTGTACTCAATTTCTTCCTGGCTTAGTGCCCAACATATAATAGCCACTTAGTAAATGTTTGCTCTTATTTACCGAGTATTCACTATAAGCAGTCACTCTTTGATAGCACTCAGCATAATTACAAGTAATTATTTGTGTAATTATTTGCTTAATGAGTGTCTTCCTTACTAGATGGTGAACATCACAAGGCCAGGGTTGGAATTTGTCTTATTTACAGCTGTACTTTTAATACCTACCATGATGGTTCACACTTAAGACTCAATAAATATTCATTGAACAAAAGAACACCATGTACTAAGCACTGTTTCATCACCTTGTCATTTAATCCCCAAACAACCTGTGCACTTGGTATTAAGACTTCTATTTTATAGGTGAAGAAACTGAGGCCCAAAGAGCTTCAATAATTTGCCTAATGTCAGAGCCAGGATTCTGAGCATGTACTCTTAACCACGATTATATCCTGCCTCCCTCTTTTTATGTACTGTTGTACATATGCAGATGACACCACCCTTATGGCAGAAAGTGAAGAAGAACTAAAGAGCCTCTTGATGAAAGTGAAAG
>NW_011483138.1:19600-19770 GCF_000754665.1 Bison bison bison
AAGAATCCACCTGCCAATGCAGGAGACCTGGATTCAATCCCTGAGTTGGGAAGATCCCTTGGAGAAGGGAATGGCAACCAAGTCCAGTATTCTTGCCTTTGGAATCCCAAGGACAGAGGAGCCTAGTGAGCTATAGGCCATAGGGTTGCAAAGAGTCAGACAAAGCATTT
>NW_011483139.1:0-602 GCF_000754665.1 Bison bison bison
TGAATACCTCGACTAGTCTGTGAGCTCCAAAAGGTCAATGATCAGATTCTATGCCTCTTGTTAATCCCAGTGCTATCTACAGTGCTTGAAAACTAGGCCTGGAGTCTGCACAGTTTGTAAGTGATGAATCTAGGATGTTGATCTAAGCACTTTTACTAAATTTTATACTCCCCAAAATATGCTAGTCTGACTCTTAATGATTAAATAATATCATACACATAAAATTTATAGAGTGCATGGCACATAGTAAATCCATAAAAATAACAGTGATTATCATCATCAACTAAAAAAGAAGCTACCACTGCATGAATCATAAACCTAAATTAATATAAAAGCTTTTATGAAGAATGTTTTCATTTTTATTTTAATGTGAAAATACAAAGATAAATATAAAAATGAACCTAATATTTTATGGAAAAAGCAAAGGAGAAAAGGAAAGATATAAGCATCTGAATGCAGAGTTCCAAAGAATAGCAAGGAGAGAAAAGAAAGCCTTCCTCATCAATCAATGCAAAGAAATAGAGGAAAACACAGAATAGGAAAGACTAGAGATCTCTTCAAGAAAATTAGAGATACCAAGGGAACATTTCATGCAAAGATGG
>NW_011483139.1:4863-5213 GCF_000754665.1 Bison bison bison
ATTTCTCAAGAGGCAGGTCAGGCGGTCTGGTATTTCCATCTCTTGCAGAATTTTCCAGTTTGTTGTGATGCACACAGTCAAAGGCTTTGGTATAGTCAATAAAGCAGAAGTAGATGTTTCTCTGGAACTCTACTGCTTTTTCGATGATCCAGCAGATGATGGCAATTTGATATCTGGTTCCTCTGCCTTTTCTAAATCCAGGTTGAACACCTGGAAGTTAGTTCACTGTTCACATACTGCTGAAGCCTGGCTTGGAGAATTTTAAGCAATATTTTGCTAGAGTGTGAGATGAGTACACTTGTGTGGTAGTTTGAGCATTCTTTGGCATTGCCTTTCTTTGGGATTGGAAT
>NW_011483140.1:0-1151 GCF_000754665.1 Bison bison bison
GAGAGAGAAGGGGACGACAGAGGAGATGGTTGGATGGCATCACCGACTCAATGGACATGAGTTTGGGTAAACTCCGGGAGTTGATGATGGACAGGGAGACCTGGCATGCTGTGGTTCATGGGGTCACAAAGAGTCAGACACGACTGAGAGACTGAACTGAACCAGGGTAATATCATCAGCCTCTAAAGGTTTCTGGCCAGTGGCCTAACCCTGGCTCATGCAACCCCATATGCAACAAAACAAATCTTTTTGAATAAAAAAGTCATAATCTACATTCACAATGTTGATATTTGGTCTCAAGTATCAGTTTGTGAAATGCTGGTAGCTACCTCATTGGGTATCCCTCCTCTTATTAGCATGTCCATTTTGCAGAGAGAGAAAAACTGAGTGTTCATGTAATTTTCCCAGTCACTTGCTCTAAGTGCCAGAAAGTCAGGCTTCAAACCCAGGTCTTGTTTCTTTCCAAAATTTTTATTTGGAAAAAATTTTTTTAAATACAGAAAATCTGGAGGAGTGTGAAAACCATATGCTGCTGCTGCTAAGTCGCTTCAGTCATGTCCGACTCTGTGCGACCCCATAGATGGCAGCCCACCAGGCTCCCCTGTCCCTGGGATCCTCCAGGCAAGAACACTGGAGTGGGTTGCCATTTTCTTCCCCATAAATATGCATACATATGTGTATATGTATATATAAAATAGTGTGTATATACACCAGTAATGAGTATAACAATAACCAAACTACCAAGGTCCCTGTCATCATGGAAGATAAATTCTATTGGGGTGAGGGGACACAATAACCAAACAAATAAGTAAAATGCATTTCAAATGGTGATATGACACAGGGGAAAAATAATATGGAGTGGGAGGGTATGAAGGGCTGAGAACAGGTGGTTATTTTCTATTAAATGGTCAAGGCATTTGAGACAGACATTGAAGACTTACTGGGATTCAGTGTGAAGGAGGCAAGTGGAGGAACCTGAAGTAAGGTGGAGGTGTACCACAGAAAGCATTGACTATTGGAAAGGACAAAGGCTAAGTTATATATGCCAGGAACCTCCAGTCCATCTTGGAGCACCAGGGGAGAAGAAGCTGGAAAAAGACTGGGGAGGACCATTTATGGACCCTGCACCTATTTCAGCAGGCAACAGAGAG
>NW_011483140.1:1251-2211 GCF_000754665.1 Bison bison bison
ATATGGGAGACCCACTGATTAGGACCCTACACACGTAGAACTGGTGATGACTTAATGGCGATTACTATAAACAAGCTAGAGGGCTACTTAATCTAGTCAAAGAAATATTCAGCTAACCATTTATGGAAAACCCAACAACCCGTGTTTAAACTTTTAAGTGGCTCTTCTAAGGACCCATATCCCAGGCAACAGAAGATTAAAATGCTTCATTAATTCCGACTGGTCTGTGTTCAACATCTCCATCATTGATTCCCAGTCACTGATGATATAGCTTAGCCTAAGAAATATGGAGAGTGATTTGGCTACACAGGTATAGCTAATGTTAAGTGGTCCCTGAAAAGCTTGGAATTTGAGCTGAGAGGTGAAAAGCCCTAAGAGACCATCTTAAACATAGAGAGTTCTCTGAATTCAACCAAGGATATTTTCATGAGCTTAAAAAAAAAAAAAAGAATCTTTATCCACTCCAGGTAAACCCTATCAATCTGCACACAGTTTCCACTTGTTAAATCCCACTAGAATCTGCTATACCTTGGGAGAAAAAAATTCTTTCAGGTCTCTAGAGACATGAAAAAATAAACCAAGTAGCTTCTAAAATGAAGTGGACACTTCAGGTGGTTTATTTTTCCATTTGTGGAGACAGAGGCCTTTCCTAAGAACTTTCACAGAAGTCTTTAAAACATATTCCTGAGGGGAGAGGGAGAGAAAGAAAGAGACAGAGAGAGAGGCTGAGATTAAGGAAGATCTGAGTGGGACTTCCCTGGTGGTCCAGTGGCTAAGACTCCAGACTTCCAGTGCAGTGGGCGTGAGTTCAATCCCTAGTCAGGAAACTAGGTCTCATGCTGCAACTAAAGAACCTGCATCCCACAATGAAGAAAAGATCCCACGTACCACAGTCAAGACCTGGTACAGCCAAATAAATAAATTTTTTTAAAAAGAAGATCTGGGAGACAAGACCAAAAA
>NW_011483140.1:2311-3580 GCF_000754665.1 Bison bison bison
AGAGTTGGGTTTCCCAGGTGGTTCAGTGGTAAAGAATCCACCTGTCAATGCAGGAGATGCAGGTTCTATCCCTGGGTCAGGAAGATCCCCTGGAGAAGCAAATGGTAACCCACCCCAGTATTCTTGCCTGGGAAATCCCATGGACAGAGAGCCTGGTGGGCTATAGTCCATGGGGTCCCAAGAGTCAGACAGGATTTAGCAATTGAAAAACCACAAAAAGGTGGTTATTTCCAAGGATAGCAAAAGGAAATACCAAGGAACATTGCCACCACCACCATCAAAAATCCTTCTTCTGCTGACTTGTCAAATGCCTGAAAATTTCACCATTCAGTGAGAGAATTCAGTGACAACAATTAACATTTAGGCCCTTTTGGAATCATGAGCATTGACATTATATGGATACATTTTTGCTTGAGAGAAGCAAGAGATTGGCACAGGCATGTGTTCATGTATGTGGTTCCTCAATTACACTTTTTGATTGAGTAGAATAAGGCCCTCACAGAACAGAACTCTTTAGGTAAAGTAAAGATGGGTAGTGGGGATATTAACAGAATCTACAACAGCAAACAAGCACAGATAGAGCTCCAATTTATGGGTGTCTGGGTACCTATGTCAGTCACTCAAGGCTACAAATGAATGGGAGAACGGGCCACTAGAACACAATCTTAGCAAGATATCTTCTTCAAATATTTTCCTTTTATCCAAGTGCTGGGGTATGGAAAGTCTGAAAGAGTAGGAGTCACTGTTATTCAGTCATTAAGCCTTGTCCAACTCTGGCCTAACTAATAAAGCTTTATTTGCAATAAATCAAAGCTCTGAAACTTAAAAATGCCAGTGACATAACTTAGGTTCCTGGCCCAGGACACCTGACCATCCTCTTCATGCATCTCAAATATTTCCTCCACCAAGGCCCTCCACTCTCTCAGAATGTGGTACTTAAGGGAATCACTAAGGAGCACCTCTGTGCTCAGCTCTCATTCAGCATCTGGTGCATCCATGTCAGTGTACTCAGTGAACGCCAGCTACTTGGCTAAAGAGGCTGCAGGCTTTCTGCACAGTGCGGAGAGGGTAGATCTCAACTCATCAAATGTCAGAGTAACGAACAGGGGAACTGAAGCGAAGTGAAGCCAATGATCGGCAACAGCAGGAGCTACTAAAACGCCGTTGACCACTGTTTACACTGCTCACTTTAAAGAGCCACTGAACAAAAGGGCCTTTGTGAAGTATAGGACAAAAGGTAGCACCTGGACGGAGTGTGCATTGGATCCA
>NW_011483140.1:4303-6558 GCF_000754665.1 Bison bison bison
CAAGACCAAAAAATGAAGCCTAGGAATCTCAGCCCCTGCTTGCCCAAGTATACCTAGGTTGAGGTTAGCAGAACTAGGGAATTCTCTGTCTTAAAGGTAATTCATTAAATCATCATATCCCAGATGAAGTTGAAAATTATGAAATAGTTTGGAAGAAAAAAGAACAGAGTCTGTCTCTAAATAACCAACAATAGCTTTAGTTTCAAAAATAATAAGATGAGCAGTCATAGCAATCCAGGGACAAGTAAGAATAAAAGGCTAAAACTGAATGGAATATTTTCCTTTACTGTGGAGTATGGACAGAGAAACTGGACAGGCCCAATCTGAATGCTAAGGAAGAGAGCACAAGCTAGAATGGCAGTCTCTGCCTTTACATTTCCTTTCCAACTCACCTTGCTTTTAGCACCTCAGAGAAAAGAAGAGACATACACATAGCAGGGAAAGTGCTGTACTTTTTGATAATGAAATGACAGTCAGGAGACCTAGCCTGTAGTCCAGCTCTGTCCTGTCCTGGCTGTGTGATCCTGGACATTTCACTAAACTTCTCATGACTCCAGTTTTCTGGTGTGTAAAATAAGAACCTTCATTTAATTGTGCATACAATGCAATGGTGTAAAATATTTTGAAGCTCCTTAAATATTACAAAAATATTACATGATATTATTGCTTTAATAGTCTATGATTCAGTGATCCTATGTACACAAGAAATAATTTCCAGACCATGGAGATTCAGCTGAAGGGAGCATGTACATGTGTGTGTGCACACAGAGGAAAGGGTAGGGGAAGAGCCAAAGAAAGAAATAATTCATTATGAGCACATGAGAAAACCAACCAGAAGAAAATAGATGGTTTAAAAACAAACTGATGTCTAGCTACTTGTATTTACTCTAAACAAGCCTGCAACCTGGTTGGGTCACAATCTAAAAAGTCTTTCTTGGACACACACATAGATTTTCAACACAATCCTGCCTCAAAGTCATGTAAAGGAAATTCTCCGGTGAGCTTTTAAATCTCCATTAGGTGCTACATTGAAAACAAAGGTTAGATGAACTACACGGTGGGGAATAAACCAACAATCTATTCCTATACCATATTTACACTGCATCAGAATGTGATAGGCATCTTGCTTTGCTATTGGTAAGATAAGTATGATGTTTAGAAGACAAAGAACGAATTCATACTCAGAAGAGGGGTTGGCAAACATTTTCTACAAAAAATAGGTAGTAAATATTTTAGGCTTTACAGGTCATATGGGCTTCCCTGGTGGCTCAGAGGTTAAAGCGTCTGCCTCCAATGTGGGAGACCCGGGTTCGATCCCTGGGTCGGGAAGATCCCCTGGAGAAGGAAATGGCACCCCACTCCAGTATTCTTGCCTGGAGAGTCCCATGGACAGAGGAGCCTGGCGGGCTACAGTCCACAGGGTTGCAAAGAGTCGGACACGACTGAGCGACTTCACTTCACTTCACAGGTCATATACTGCCTCTGTCACATCTTCTTTGAGTTTGTTTGTTGTTTTATATAATTGTTTCAAAACCTCAGTAGAAAAACAGGCTGTAGGCTGGATTTGACCTGCTGGCAGTAGTTTGCCAAGCCCTGCCCTGGAAGAATTCTAAGCAATCAAGCAGTAGTAGTAGTGACACCACAAATCCAAGTGTTTAAGTGGCCAAGGTGAACTGGACTTAGAGCAGGTAAATCTATCAAGCTACGTTGCAAAAGAACTGTTTAAGAATGTATAAGCTAGGCAATACATTGAGGCCCTTAGAAAATAGCCATAGCATGGCTTCAAAGTATTACTACTGATCTTATTTACAGCTAGGATCTGAACCCAGACAGACTGACTCCAGAGTACTGTCACATACTCTGGAATAGCACGTTGTGAATGACTTCATGGATACATCTCACATTTTAGATTAACAGGGGGTTCCTTTTTCTGTAAATCAACTGCTATTTTTCACTGATTTACAATGAAAATTTCAGATGGACTGTCAAAATGTACTTGTTCTTAACAAATTAGTCTTAAGCTTCACTGCCTCTTTCCCTCTTGCTTCCATCTTCTCTGCCAAGTACTTAATGATGTATAAACAACACAAATACAGAAGGCAGCCCAATATTTATTTATTTTTATTAAATTAATTTATTTATTTTAATTGGAGGCTAATTACTTTACAATACTGTAGTGGTTTTTGTCAAACATCGACATGAATCAGCCATGGGCGCACATGTGTTCCCCATCCAGAATCCCCCTCCCACCTCCC
>NW_011483140.1:6658-7548 GCF_000754665.1 Bison bison bison
AAAAGTGAAAGTGAAGTCACTCAGTCGTGACAGCTCTTAGCGACCCCATGGACTGCAGCCTACCAGGCTCTTCCATCCATGGGATTTTCCAGGCAAGAGTACTGGAGTAGGGTGCCATTGCCTTCTCCAGAAAGTGTTCTAGTTTCATTCTTTTACAAGTGGTTGACCAGTTGACCCAGCACCATTTGTTAAAGACATTGTCTTTCCTCCATTGTATATTCTTGCCTCCTTTGTCAAAGATAAGGGGTCCACAGGTGCATGGATTTATCTCTGGGCTTTCTATTTTGTTCCATTGATCTATATTTCTGTCTTTGTGTTACTACCATACTGTATTGATGACTGTAGCTTTGTAGTATAGTCTGAAGCCAGGCAGACTGAGTCCTCCACTTCCATTTTTCTTTCTCAAGATTGCTTTGGCTATTCGAGGTTTTTTGTATTTCCATAGAAATTGTGAAACTATTTGTTCTAGTTCTCTGAAAAATACCATTGGTAGCTTGATAGGGATTGCATTGAATCTATGAATTGCTTTGGGTAGTATACTCATTTTCACTATATTGATCCTTCCGATCCATGAACATGGTATATTTCTCCATCTGTTTGTGTCCTCTTTGATTTCTTTCATCAGTGTTTTATAGTTTTCTATACATAGGTCTTTTGTTCTTTAGGTAGGTTTTATTCCTACCTATTTTATTCTTTTCATTGCAATGGTGAATGGAATTGTTTCCTTAATTTCTCTGTTTTCTCATTGCTAGTGTATAGGAATGCAAGGGATTTCTGTGTGTTAATTTTATATTCTGCAACTTTACTATATTAATTGATTAGCTCTAGTATTTTTCTGGTGGAGTCTTTAGGGTTTTCTATGTAAAGGATTCAGGGAAGGCAATGGCACC
>NW_011483140.1:7648-8695 GCF_000754665.1 Bison bison bison
TTCACATATGATAATATAGGCATTTCAACGCTACCCTCTCAAATCATCCTACCCTCACCTTCTACCACAGAGTCCAAAAGTCTGTTCTTTATCTCTGTGTCTCTTTTGCTGTCTCGCATCTAGGGTCATCATTACCATCTTTCTAAATTCTATATATATGCGTTAGTATACTGTATTGGTGTTTTTCTTTCTGACTTACTTCACTCTGTATAATAGGCTCGTTTCATCCACCTCATTAGAACTGATTCAAATGCATTCTTCTTAATGGATGAGTAATATTCCATTGTGTATATGTACCACAGCTTTCTTATCCATTCATCTGCCGATGGACATCTAGGTTGCTTCCATGTCCTGGCTATTGTAAACAGTGCTCCGATGAACACTGGGGTACACGTGCCTCTTTCAGCTCTGGTTTCCTCAGTGTGTATGCCCAGCAGTGGGATTTTTGGGGCATGTGGCAGTTCTATTTCCAGTTTTTTAAGGAATCTCCACACTGTTCTCCATAGTGGCTGTACTAGTTTGTATTCCCACCAACAGTGTGAGAGGGTTCCCTTTTCTCCGTGCCCTCTCCAGCATTCATTGTTTGTAGACTTTTGGATAGCAGCCATTCTGACCGGCATGAGATGGTGCCTCATTGTGGTTTTGATTTGCATTTCTCTGATAATGAGTGATGTTGAGCATCTTTTCATGTGTTTGTTAGCCGTCTGTATGTCTTCTTTGGAGAAATGTCTGTTTAGTTCTTTGCCCCATTTTTTTGACTGGGTCGTTTATTTTTCTGGAATTGAGCTGCAGGAGTTGCTTATATAGTTTTGAGATTAATTCTTTGTCAGTTGCTTCATTTGCTATTATTTTCTCCCATCCTGAACACTGTCTTTTCACCTTGCTTAACTTTCCTTTGTTGTGCAAAAGATTTCAAGTTTAATCAGGTCCCATTCATTTATTTTTGGTTTTATCTCCATTACTCTGGGAGGTGGATCATAGAGGATCCTGCTGTGATTTATGTCAGAGTGTTTTGCCTATGTTTTCTTCTAGGAGTTTTATAATTTC
>NW_011483140.1:10608-12165 GCF_000754665.1 Bison bison bison
TATTTCTGCCCAAATTTTTATGATTTCTTTCCTTCTACTAACCCCGGGGTTCTTCATTTCCTCCTTTTTTAGTTGCTTTAGGTGTACAGTTAGGTTATTTATTTGAGTTTTTTTCTTGTTTCTTGAGGTAAGCTTGTATTGCTATGAACCTTCCCCTTAGCACTGCTTTTACTGAGTCCCATAGGTTTGGGGTTGTTGTGTTTTCATTTTCATTAGTTTCTTTGCATATTTTTATTTCTTCTGTGATTTGTTGGTTATACAGAAGCATGTTTTTTAGCCTCCATATGTTTGTATTTTTAACAGTTTTTTTCCTGTAGTTGACATCTAATCTTACCACATTGTGATCAGAAAAGATGCTTGGAATTATTTCAATTTTTTTGCCTTTACCAAGGCTAGATTTAAAAGGCAGCCGAATATTTAGAGGACTCCTTTGGGAATCTTTTAATAAGCTGAAGAGTCCTTTCAAAAAATGAGGGATCCCTCAATAGAATAGACTAGAAAGTACAGAAATAAACCCAAACACAGATACAGCGCATCCTAAATTCCTCTATGTTTGGCCTTATTATTTCTCTGTGTTTGGGCTTTCCTGGTGGCTCAGACAATAAAGAATCTGCCTGCAATGAGGGAGACTGGGTTTGATCCCTGGGTGGGGAAGATCCCCTGGAGGAGGGCATGGCAACCCACTCCTGTATTCTTGCCTGGAGAATCCCCATGGACAGAGGAGCCTGGTGGGCTACAGTCCATGGGGTTAAAAAGAGTGGGACATGACTAAGCACAAAAGTATTTGGATCCATAAGGAACAGATAGTTGAATAAGTGGTGTTGAGACAACTAGGGAGAAATCCAGGCAAATGTAGTCCATAACTCACACCTGGGCCAAATAAATTCCAAATGGATCAGAGTTTTAACATGAAAAATAAAACCACGAGAAACACTAGAAAATGAAATAATTTTTAAAATAATTTTTGAGTAGGAAGTCCTTTCTAAGTATGACACAAAACCCAGAAGCCAAAAAAAAAAAAAAAAGTTCAACACAGTTGACTACATAAAAATGAAAATTCCTTCATGGCAAAAACTTCCATAAGGTTAAAAAATGGCAAACAGAGAAAATACTTGCAATTTATATCACTGAAATGGGCTTTCTTAATATAACAAAAGACTTCTCATAAATCAATTTTGAAAGACCAACAACCAAATAGAAAATGGTCAAAGGATAATAAACAGATTATTTCTAGGAAATAAAACAGTAAATTAAACATATGACAGTTGCTCAACTTCATCATAATAAGAGAAATACAAATGAAAACCTCACTGAGATAGCATTTTCCACCCATCAGACAGGTGATGATGAAAAATCTTGCTAACACACTGTGCTAGTGAAAATGTAGGGAAATACTCACTCCCCCAAGCTGTTGAAAGGAAAATAATTGGCACAACCTGTTCAGTTCAGTTCTCTTTGCGACCCCACGAATCACAGCACGCCAGGCCTCCCTGTCCATCACCAACTCCCGGAGTTCACTCAGAGTCATGTCCATTGAATCAGTGATGCCATCCAGCC
>NW_011483140.1:12265-13158 GCF_000754665.1 Bison bison bison
ACTTTCACATACATATATTTTCCCCCAGATTTTAGACAAATTGTAGCATGCTCTAAGCCTTGTATAAAAGAACATAAGAAGGTTTAGAGTTATAAAGTGGCTCTACGTGCTTCAATATCCTCATCTGTATCACCTACCTTGTTGGGCTCTTTTTTGAGGATTAAATTACTTAATGTTTGTAAAAGTCTTTTAACAGTGCCTGATATATAGTAAGTACTATTTAAGACTATGTTAAATAAAGAAATATGCAGAGAATATACTTGGGAGGTTACATAGGAAGTTATATATGACAAAAGGACAAGAATGAAAGAAATTTATACCTTTTGAATATTGTATCAAAAGCTTAAATAATATCTATTTTAAAAATTAAATAATTTTAAGCATAAATTATTTGTGTTCCCCAGCATCTTAACACTTGGCCTCATCTCCTCCCACTTATCCTTTTCTTTGTTCCATAATTTCCACTTTCCATGTCTTGCACTGTAGCTTCTTACTAGTTTTAGTACAGGCTTCCCTGGTGGCACAGACAGTAAAAATTCCACCTGCAATGTGGGGCCTGTCCTTTCCATCATCTCAGTCTCCTCATTTGTCTTGAACTTTCTACATTCATTCATGATTTCACTACCTTTCTGCTCCTGACTCCCTGGGGTACCTTTCACCAAAATGGAATCTTCACATCCTTAGAGTTTCAAATCTAGATATTTCATCATCTCAAATTCAGCATGTCAAAGTGAGCATGTCATCCACCTCTCATCTCAACCTCCCTACTTTTTAGCTCCCAAGTTAGAAACTGGATTCTTTACTTTGACTCATCTCTGTACTTAATTCCCTAGATCCAGTAAATGCATCAATTTATCCTTTCACATCTGTCTTCCTCACTTTTGCTATTGCAG
>NW_011483140.1:15748-16612 GCF_000754665.1 Bison bison bison
TAGAGACAGAGGATGCAATGGTGGTTGCCAGAGCCTTGCAGGAGGGGAAAACAGGGTGATACAAGTCAAAGGATACACATTTTCAGTTTTAAGAATACATTCTGAGGATCTAATATAGAGCATGGTAACTACAGTTAATAATACAGGATTGTTGGACTTCCCTGGTGGTCCAGTGGTTAGGAATCCACCTTTGAATGCAGGGGATGCAGGTTCAATCCCTGGCCTGGATGCCTCAGGGCAACTAAGCCTGCACACCACAACTAGAGAGCCCATACTCACTGCAACTCTAGAGAAAGCCTGCGTGCCACAATGAAAAGCCCATATACTGGGTCTTTCTGTGTGCCCACAAAGACCCAGCACAGTCAAAAATAATAAATTAATTTAAAAAATAATGCAATATTGTATACTTGAAAGACATTGAGAGCATTCTCACCACACACACACAAAGTAACCATATTAACTACGTAAAGTGAACGGATGTGTTAATTATTTTGATCTTGGTATCATTCTACAATCATCGCATTGTGCACTTTAAACATATACAATTATGTTTGTCAATTATTCCTCAGTAAAGTTTTTTTTAAAAAGTCCTCAGCTTGCCTTCCAAGATCCCTTAGGACCTGGCTATTTACATGCTTTACAGTCATTTTTTCCCACCACTCTCTGTCAGGCACTTTCTGCTCCTGTTCACCTGATTTCCTCATTGTCTCCTGCAGACATCACATTTGTTCCTGGTCCAAAGCTTTCTATTAGCAGTATCTCTCCTATTCCCTACCATCTCCCAATATGTATAACTGGCATGTCTTCTATCCTCCTCTGCTATCCAAGGTCAACCTTCAAGGCCTAGCTCAGGTCCCATTTCCT
>NW_011483141.1:0-838 GCF_000754665.1 Bison bison bison
AGTTTTTTTCCAGTAGTCATATATGGATATGAGAGTTGGACCATAAAGAAAGCTGAGCACTGAATAGTTGATGCTTTTGAACTGTGGTGTTGGAGAAGACTCTTGAGAGTCCCTTGGACTGCAAGGAGATACAACCAGTCCATCCTAAAGGAAATCAGTCCTAAATATTCATTGGAAGGACTGATGCTAAAGCTCCAATACTTGGGCCACCTGATGCAAAGAACTGACTCATTAGAAATGATCCTGATGCTGGGAAAGATTGCAGGCAGGGGAAGAAGGGGACGACAGAGTATGAGATGGTTGGATGCCATCACCAATTCAATGGACATGAGTTTGAGCAAGCTCTGGGAGTTGGTGATGGACTGGGAAGCCTAGCGTGCTAGAGTCCATGGTTCCAAAGAGTTGGAACCAACTGAGCAACTGAACTGAACTGAAGCATGCATTATCATGATCAAATGAAATTAATTTGTTTAATCAGAAATTCCTACAACTTTTGTAAGAATTACATTAAATCATGTCTATATGTCTTTCTCATTTGGGGGTTCTGTTATCTGTAGTACCTACAATTAATCCTTGTAATTAAGGTATATGTAGAATTATTTTAAAAATTAATGTACCTTCATAAATAGTTATTAGTGTAAAAAGGATTAATGTGGTTCTTGAAACAACTACTTTATTCCTTAAGGAATAACTGGCACTGGTAAGAAAAGATTCCAATCTTTTCTGAAACATTATTAAGACAAAAAAAGACTCCAGGAAAACATAACTAACTAAAAGCCAAGCTGATACAAATCTTATACTACTGTGGCAAGTGATAATGGCACCTCACAATCACTGC
>NW_011483141.1:4830-5333 GCF_000754665.1 Bison bison bison
AGGCTCGGCATACGCAAAGGCGGGATCGAGCCTCGGGAGTCTCCCCGGATATTCTCGAGCGTCTTCCCCCAAAAAACCAGAGTCTGCCTACTTTATTGCTTTGTGCTCTCACCTCTGACTTTACTGGGGGCTGTCCCCCACCACCATCTTGCTCTCTCTGTCAAAGAGTTAACTTACAGCTCCAATTAATAAAGTTCCTGGGCAATTAGGAGTGTTTAAATCCAAACCCCTCAGATGGCTCTCTAACTCGCCTGACAAGTTTACCCGGATTCCTACAGCTATGCATACGATTGTTTACAGTCTCCCAGCCTCGAGAGGCCCGGGAAGCTTAAGATATTCATTTAGCTTAGAACCTCTCAGAGAGTTAGAAACTGTCAGAATAAGACTAGTAAAGGATTTCATTGATTAGCCAATGCTTGTTGCCAAGTTTTCACATCCCCTGAATTGTATCCTTGAATGTGTATTAATTAATATAGTTGGTATATAGAAAAAATAAGTAGTGG
>NW_011483142.1:0-484 GCF_000754665.1 Bison bison bison
ATTCGAAGAGTTGATTCATTGGAAAAGACTCTGATGCTGGGAGGGATTGGGGGAAGGAGGAGAAGTGGATGACAGAGGACGAGATGGTTGGATGGCATCACCGACTCGATAGACGTGAGTCTGAGTGAACTCCGGGAGTTGGTGATGGACGGGGAGGCCTGGCATGCTGCAATTCATGGGGTTGCAATGAGTCAGACACGACTGAGTGACTGAACTGAACTGAAGAAAATTATTAAATTCTACCACTATTTATGAACCTGTTAAATATTTACTTTTGACCTGTATTTGTTGCACAGCTGGGTTAAGAATAGCTGCAGACCCACAAGGTTGCTGTGAAGAAAAAGTGAAATACACATGGATATACTTTGAAACGAAACACTGATGGAATGGATGAAGCACAAAGTGGAATCAAGATTGCCAGGAGAAATAACAATAACCTCAGATATGCAGATGACACCACCCTTATGGCAGAAAGTGAAGAAGA
>NW_011483142.1:4637-5046 GCF_000754665.1 Bison bison bison
GGTTTCTCAAGAGGCAGGTCAGGTGGTCTGGTATTCCCATCTCTTTAAGGATTTTCCACAGTTTATTGTGATCCACACAGTCAAAGGCTTTGGCATAGTCAATAAAGCAGAAAGAGATGTTTTTCTGGAACTCTCTTGCTCTTTTAATGATCCAGCAGATGTTGACAATTTGATCTGGTTCCTCTACCTTTTCTAAAACCAGCTTGAACATCTGGAAGTTCACAGTTCACGTATTGCTGAAGCCTGGCTTGGAGAATGTTGAGTATTACTTTACTAGCATGTGTGATGAGTGCAATTGTGCGGTAGTTTGAGTATTCTTTGGCATTGCCTTTCTTTGGGATTTCTCCTTCAGTCAGTGATAAAAAAAAATAGCCACTTAACCTGTTAATCCCAGAAAACTTCAGACCTC
>NW_011483143.1:0-497 GCF_000754665.1 Bison bison bison
TGGCTTTAGGTCCCTTTACTAGGCAGTGCTGGGATAAGCATTACATGGCATTGTCCGTCCTTCTAGGGGCCCAGTTACCTCTTCTAGATCTGAGGATGGGCTAATGTCTGGAAATTGAGCAAGTAATTTGGACTTTTTATTGGGGAGAACTTCCCTCGGCCCCCTGTTTCTCCACTTTTGCCTTTTTCAGCTTGTATATCTTGAGTGATAGCCCTTGGTGGCTCTCTGTATTGCTTCTAAGGACACCATGGCCCATTTGTGCCGTTTCCATGAGTCCATGTGGGTGAAGCCCGCTTGGCTGCCCTTCTGACCTTGAGGTTCACTTTAGTATTTGTGTCTTCCTGGCTTCTGGTGGATAAGCACCGCTCAGTTCAGTTCAATTACTCAGTCACGTCTGACTCTTTGCAACCCCGTGGACTGAAGCACACCAGGCTTCCCTGTCTATCACCAACTGGAGCTTGCTCAAACTCATGTCCATTGAGTCAGTGATGCCATCC
>NW_011483143.1:4389-5172 GCF_000754665.1 Bison bison bison
TGTTATTCTTTAAGTATGGGCTTCCCTGGTGGCTCAGTGGTAAAGAGTCCGCCTGCAGTGTACGAGGTGCGAGTTTGATCCCTGTATCAGGAAGATCCCCTGGATGAGGGCATGGAAACACACTCCTGTATTCTTGCCTAGAGAATTCCATGGATAGAGGAGCCTAGCAGGCTACAGTCCATTGGGTTGTAAAGACTTGGACACAAATTAAGCAACTTAGCATGCATGCAAACTAAGTATGACCAATAGTGTGTCATCAAAGACACATTGGTCCCTAGATGAATCATTAAAAATTATAAAGCTATTGAAACTGATTAGGAAAACATTATAAATAAATACATAAGAAAGCTGAAAAAAAATAAAATAAAATAAAAATACTGAAATTATGTGCTGGGTCCTAAAAAGGGGCAAAACCATATAATACAAGTTACTCTAAAATATATGCTTATCACCTAGCTATATAGCTATTGTATATTTAATCTAATGCCAATATACTTTCTATAATGAACATCGGTAAAAAATTTGGTTACCTTTTGCCAACTTAGAATTTAGAAGAGCACCTTGGGGTTAATTTTTTTTTTACATTTTTTTTATTTTTATTTTATTTTTAACTTTACAATATTGTATTGGGTTTGCCCTATATCAACATGAATCCACCACAGGTATGCACGTGTTCTGCATCCTGAACCCTCCTCCCTCCCCATACCATCCCTCTGGGTCATCCCAGCGCACCAGCCCCAAGCATCCAGTATCGTGCATCGAACCTGGACTGGCGACTCGTTT
>NW_011483143.1:8836-10173 GCF_000754665.1 Bison bison bison
ACATCTTGCATCGAACCTGGACTGGCAACTCGTCTTTTACATTTTTCTTTTCACTTTATATTATTCCCTTGGACCAAATTTACCTAAATGTAGTTACCAGATCCAAAAGTACAGCTGGAACCATAACTCATCTTATTGTTAGACTGCTTTTCAGAAAGATCAAATTTGTAGGATTGTCACCACTGTAGAGTTCAAATGTAATTCCCTACATCTGGGCAACACTGGATTTTTATCATTTTATTCCTGTTTTCTTCTCTAAAAGGTATATTGTGATACATTTGGGTTATTCTAATTTGCATTTTATTTCACTGCATTGTTACTTTTAGTGCTTTCATTTTTTAAAAATATTTAAATGGTTCTATCTCTAAGGACTGTAGTTACCAACTCATACATTCTTAATGTATTTTGGCCAACAGACTTTGAAGAGCTATGGTAGGCACCTTTCCTCCCATTATGGTACTCACCTTTTGACATTTAGTTCATTAGACAAAAGAGCATTTAAAAAAATGACTGACTTTATTTGAGACTACGAATGCAGTGATATTAGGACATAGTAGCTGTCAGATAGCATGCACACATTCCCTCCTTCCATTCTCACCTCCCTCTTCCTCTCTGTTTTCTGCCTTTTTTGAGGGAGGATATTAGACTTCTTGCTAAAGTCATATGAAAATACACTTGTTATCCCAAGCCTATCTCTGAGAAGGATACCGGTCCCATCGGTAATAGAAATTGCTTTGGGAGAGGTGAACCAGGCCAACAGCTGGGAGAGGAGAGGGAAACTTTTCTCTGTAGCTTTTATAACTTTTGATTTCCAAACTGGATTGCTATTACTAAAAAAAAAAAATTATTTTTTGGTATTACTTTTTAATAAAAACAAAGGCTTATGTAAGATCAGTGCTTGTCATTATTGTGGATCTTTAAAAGCTAACTTTAAAACTTATGCTGCCGCGTGCGATGAACTTCAGTGGCAGAAAATGAGATGAAGGCAGCACAATTTAGGTATATGTGATATTTGGGCAGAACTGCCTGCCATTCTATTTACTAAACTTCACTTAACATAACATTTCTGGACTATAGGTACAGCATAAAGGAAATTTACTTTCATAGAAATATTTCCCTTGGGCATTAGTATAAGGCTGAGACCTTCCACTGACCTAAATTCTGGGATAAAGCTGGGGTATGAGAATGACCAGTGAGTGATCTTCTTCATGAGTTTCTGTCTCATGGAAGCCATTTCTAGCCAAGCACTGCTTGAGGCCAGTTGGCAGATGCAGGTTCCAATTTTCTATTTGTGATTCCCTGACTTTGGTGTTCTCCATGGGGCTTATCCTTTCTCC
>NW_011483143.1:13361-17652 GCF_000754665.1 Bison bison bison
GTCAGAGAACTGCATAATAACCTGCAAATTGCAATCTACATACATCCTAAGGGAGAAGGAAATGGCAACCCACTCCAGTATCCTTGCCTGGAGAATCCCATGGACAAAGGAGCCTGGAGTGCTACAATCCATGGGGTCACAAAGAGTCAGACACGACTGAGCAACTCACATACACACACATACATACTAAGTCATATTTTTTTGTCCTCATATTGGTGGTGGGTGGGTGTGCTGCAAGGCGAGAGCCATTCAATGTGATGGGCAAGGGGGGGGTGAATGATCAAAACTCCTATGTTCAAAATGACATAATTGAGAGCTTCATTCTAATATGATAAATTTGTTGTACCTGAAGTGCCATCGTTTGAGGAATATTGGCTGGTCAGGTAACTTCTGCATTGATAGAGGGTGATAAACTGCCAAGACAAAGGTGAAATACTAGCTTAAGCCTCTGCCCTTTGATGGACAGTGAACACTAGAAACCCTGAAGGGAGCACAACCATTGTGGCATCGTACATAGTAATCTCAGGACCCCTCAGTCTCAAAGAATTATCTTCTGGGACTTTGGATATTCCTAGACATGACTTATCATAATTCTTGCTAATTAGGACACCCAGGGTTAGGGCCAGACTCAGACAAGGGCTGCCCCTGGCGGATAATTTCAAGGGCTCACGTGTCCCAGGTCACAAAACAATGTCAGCCATGCTGCCCTTCCCCTCCTGGAGCTTGGAACAAATAAAACATTTTCAACCCTTCTCTGAGCAAAGATAATGATAGTGGAGGTCTTAAGGGAAGAAGGAGGCAAGGGGAGGTCCATTTTACTACCCCAATCTTCTTTGAAATAATTCTTAAACATTGTGAGGTCTGGAGAAAGAAAGTGGTAGTGTGAGGTTGCAGCAGCCTGGAGGGGGCAGGGCGGAGATGGTGGCTCAGGTGCTGGCTTTGTTCTGTGGACCTTCCTCAGCCCCTGGAATGCAGAAGCAGCAGGGTCCCAGAAGGGCCTGCAATAGGCTGGGGGAGGTGGCTGGGCTAGGTGTGCCATGGTGAGGGCGGTTAAAAAGGATGGGGCAAATCAATGAAGGCAAGATGAGAGAAGCATGAGAAGCTCTCCACACCAACACCTATCGTTGGTATGGAGAGCAGAGTATTATGGTGAAATTTTGGATTTGAGGCAGTTTATGGATTAAGATACTGAGGATAGGATACATAAAGGGGTAAACTGGGACAGAACAATCTAAGGGACTGGTTCTCAACGTTGGCTGCACAACACAACCATCTGGAGAAATATTACAAATAGGCATGCTTGGACCCCGCCCCAAACGAACAGGAATCCCTGAGGCTGGGGAAAGCATTGTTCTCTTTTCTAAGTTGCCTGGGTGACTCTAGCATGAAGTCAGGTTGAGAATTCCTTATCTAAAGGAAGGAGGGGAAGGGGCAGATGCTACTAAATGGCCAGACACAAGTCTGTTAACTCAGTGGTTCTCAACACTGCCTGTTCATCAAAATCACCCAGGGCCCAGGCTGCAACCCAGACCAACTGAATCTGAATCTCGGGATGGGACGCTGGGCATCAGTTGTTAAAGTTGATTCCAGGCTGCAGCCAGGGTTGAGAACCTCTGCTCTGTGTAACAGTTCCCACACAGGGCTGTCCATCAGCTTTATGGGGGTAGGAGTTGAGGCACTCCTGACTTAGTTGAAATTTGACTCTGATGGTGCTAAGGCTGTTCTTCTGACAAACATTTATTGAGCATCTACTTTATCTCAGTCCTATGTTAGGTGCTGGGCATACAGTTATGAGTGAAAGAGACAAGCCCTTGCTGTCATGAAGCTTATACTCAAGTGAATCCTCTGCCAGAGGATGAGGGCAGGAATATTTGACAGCTTTGTTTACTTCTGAATCTCTAGCCCTTGGCACACAGTAGGCACTTGATGTTGAATAAATGACTAAATGGTGACCTAAGTGGTGTGAAGAAAATAACGCAGGATAAGGGGGATGGTTTGTGTTTATGTGTGTGTACATGCATGCTGGGGGATGGTTAAAGTGAACCAAGAGTAAAGCAAAAGTAATACAAAACAGAGAGGAGGATCTAGGAGGATCTGTAGTTTCAGTCTCCTCAGAGACTTCCTAAGAGGGCTTTAGGTGGAGGGAATTTCCTGGGATCACACTAAGGAGTGGGCCAGATTTTTGGAAAGCTGCCTAGGAAGGGTACCCTGCAAAGCAGATGGAGCCAGCGTTCATTTCCCTCAGCCAGCGCCCCTTCCTCTTCGAAGCATCTGTTTCCTCGCTGCCCCCACCGGGCCCTCTAGTTCCAGGGCCTCACTCTTTGCGTGCCATTGTTCTCAGGTGCTAAGGGACTTGCTCTATGCACTTACTCGGGGACAATAACTTCAACCAGGGGTTGGCCCCAACTGGGAGTGCTTCCTGAGGCCCCTCAAGGCATGCCACACCCTTACTTTAAGGCACTCCCTCATTTCTGTCAGGGTTCCACTGGCTCACAATGAGGGGAGCCAGTGAAAAATATTTACCTCAAGACTGCTCAAATTCTCCAGACATGGATATTCAAGACTTTCTGTGATCAAAACACAATATTGGAAAACAGTTATTTCTGAGACATGTACACATTTTGGCACAAAAATAACCTCAATAATTTCATCAGAGAATCGCAGAAACTAGGCAAGCAGAAGAAACCGAAAGAGGTGAGATCCTCAAATTCTGGGCACAGGTCGTGGGGAAGATGCCTCTAACATGCCAAGCTCATCCCATCTAGGGTCCTTGCACTTACTGAACTCTGTGTGGGACCCTCTGCTTCCAGATCTTCTTGTGGTTACTTCCTTCCCGTTATTAAGATCTGATGTTTCTAGACTTCTTGGACCAAACTAATCTAGTCAGTCATTCTATATCACTTGGGCTCTTCTTTATTATTTTTTTCATATTCATCATCAGTTTCACAAATGTGTACTGAGTATCTACTCTGTGCTTCTTTTGTAGACACGTGGGGATACAGTGAACAGAGAAAAATCCCTGCCCTCATGGAACTAACATTCTAGGGAAGGGAGAGAGTCAATAAACAAAATTTTAAAAAAGCTTTCAGATGGTACAAATGCTAGGGATAAAATTAAAGCAGGGAGTGCTGGGGTGGTATTGGGGTTTCAGTTTTAAAGAAAAGTGTTCAGGGAATTTTTGACTTCGAATATAATATTTCAGCAAAGATCTGAAGAAGATAAATGTTCATGTGGCTGGAGTGGAGTGATTAAGAGGGATCAAAAAGAGAGGTGGTCAGAGAGGTCACCAGGAGGGGTGAGTGGAATCCAGACCATGTGTGGCCTTGTAAGCCACTGTAAAGACCCTGGCTTTTATCCTGGGTGAAATGGGAAGTACTTATTCCTATCTAGAATTATTGTGTTTATGTGCTGTACTCAGTCGCTCAGTCCTGGCCAACTCTTCACCACCCCAGAGGAAGCCCTATTGTGTTTATATCCCCTTCCCAATTAGAAGGAGGTGAAGACTTTGTCTCTCATTCGCAGCTGTATCTCCACAACTTAGAACAGTGTCCAGCCCGAAGAAAGTGCTCAGTGACTCTGTTGAATGTGAATGAATGCATGAACTGGACAGGTGCGATATTAAATATTACCACAGAATACCTATATCTAAGTGTGACTCACTGCAGTGAAGTTGAAGAAAACAATGACATTGAGTTCAGATTTAGGAGACTTGGGATCTATATTCTGACTGCCAGTATGACCTTGGACAAGTTACTTCCCTATCCTGAACCTTGGTCTGTTCAGCTGTAAAATAAGGTTATACTAGCTACTTTCTGGCTCTGACAGCCTATGATTCCATAATACAGGAAACACGCCAGTGACGTATCATCCTCTGATGATGACCTGTTTATGGGATTCTGGCAACTTACCTCCATTCTATGATTCATCTTTTAATGAATGTTATTTCCACTCTCAAATGGAGAGGATATATTTCTTGAATAACTTCTTGAGTGGGTGCAGGCTTGAAACAACCAAGGGCAACTCCAGGTCTGTAGTTGGAGTTTTCAGGCCATCTTTACAGTAAACATGATACCCCTACCTCAGTGCTGTCCCACTGTTAGAGCCACATTGATCCTTTGAGCTTTAAAAGAATAGAGGACCAAACCCAACTCATAAATAAGGAGTCAGTTTTAACAGAGACAGAATTAAAGTGGGGTGCACCCTAGCCAGGATTTAATGTAAGCAAATAAATGTAGGTTTCATTTTTAGCTTTAAAAGCTTTTAAATATATTTTACTAGGGCTAACCTAGTT
>NW_011483144.1:0-639 GCF_000754665.1 Bison bison bison
AACAAAACACAACTTGAGTGAGAAAAAGCAATCTGACAAAAATGGAATCAGATTGGTAATCAAAACCAGAAAGGCAACAGAAAAATTTTAAATATATGGGAACAAATGGAAATATACTTCTAAATAATCCATGATTCAAAGAGAAAGTCTCAAGGGAAATTTAAAAATACATACTTAAATGAAAATGAAATTATATAATATAATCAAAATATGTGGAATGCAGCTATAGGAATGCTCAGAGGAAAATGTATAGCCCTAAAGGCATACAACAGAAAAGAGGAAAGCTCTCAAATAAATAATCTACGTTTCTACCTCAAGAAACTACAATAAAAGGAAAATAAAAATTGAAGGAATAATAAAGATCACAGCAGAAACTAAACAAAAAACTTGCTCCTCAAAAAATTAATAGAACTGATAAACCTGTATTAACTTAGGCAAAAATGAAAGAAGACGCAAACCATCCATATCAGGAAGGAACTGGGTCTATCACTACACGTTCTGCAGCAATTAAAGAGATAATAAGGGAATACTATCAGCAACTTATGTTCACAAATGTTAAAAGTTAGGGGGAAATGGGTAAATTTCTCAAAATCTACAAACTACCAGAATTCAACCAGTGTGAAATAGATAATCTGAATA
>NW_011483144.1:4825-5337 GCF_000754665.1 Bison bison bison
TTTTTTCCTGGTGTACAATTCTCTTCCCATTCTGCCACTGACAGCCCATTTCTGATCCCAATTTCTCCTCTAACTTCTAATGGTGAGATGACCCCCCTGCCTTGTCCCTGCTCTACCTTCTTCTCCCCTCTCAAATTTCTATAGAGAAAGGTCCACATTGTGAATACCAGGGTTCTGTGGTTTGGATGCTTCTGTACCCCAGAATGGCCTTCACCTTCACCCACCACAGACCTACTGTACTCCCACTACAGTCATCCTAACTGAAAGCATGACTGGGCACCTGGAAAATTCCCATGCAATGCTCCCTGAACCAATTACTATCACAGCTCCCAGGAGAAGATAATGATGATGAAACTCCTCACCTCCTTCATCCACAGGCTGGCTTTCTTTGTGAGTATTCCAGCCCGGCTCCTGCAGTACCTGGTATATATTCGAACATTCTTCCTGGAACACACCCATTGGTTGGGGCTCTGCTGGCTTCCACTTAAAGCCTGGGGCCACTGCTGTTCCTC
>NW_011483145.1:0-571 GCF_000754665.1 Bison bison bison
CTCACGGATGCAGAGCTTATGATTCTGACCCAAGGTATGATGCCTGTGCTGGGGGACAATGATGAGAAGTGTGAGTAGGAGGGCAGGTGATAAGGGCCCACAGGAAGACGAAGGTTGAGTGTGCAGCCGCAGCAGTGAAATACCACTTTTGTTATCAGGAAGGCTTCATTTTTGGTTTTTTTGAGGGCACTGTTCTGAAAACCCCCAGGGTTCCTATTCTCCTAATCAGCTGTCCTTTGGGAAACATATTGAAGGAAATTAGAGTGATCTTTAGGCTTCATCCTGCTACCCCTGCCTCAGGCACGCTGGGGTGACAGAAGGGGCTGGTAGTCTCCTACACAGAGGCATCTGTTATTCCACATTCAAGACCACCACCCAACTAGTGGCCAGTCATAGGACCCATTCCCTCTGCTGTCCTCTAGTTGGCATCACAAAGCTTCCTGGGATTTCTGAGAAGTGAAGAGGTCCTCAGCTTATCACCCCAGTCAGTAGTTATCACCCAGTACTGAGTTCTCATTGGGAAGTTTTCTGTCCTGGCCTCTGGAGTCCTCAACATGAATTAAGAGTGCTT
>NW_011483145.1:4485-5489 GCF_000754665.1 Bison bison bison
TGAGGTACCCCTTCTGCACCAGATCTTTGGTGATGAGCTTTCTGGGCTCCCCAAAGATGGAGTGCTTCTTCCCAGCATAGATCCCCAACACATTGAGGAAATCCCAGATTTCCTCCTCGGTGGCACAGTTACCCTTCATGAAGATGATGCCCAGGAGCGCCATGAGGAGACCAGACTTGGGCAGCTCCTCCTCATCACTTGAACCTTCCTCAACCCCGAGACTGAACTTGTTGACGAGGGTGTAGATGTTCCTGCTGCAGTCGACTTCCTTCAGCTCCAGGCCAAACAACAGCTCCACGCGCTCAGAGGCTCTGCTCAAGATCTCAGGGAAGTGCTGCTTGAACTTACTGCCAATGACCTCCAGCATGGCGTCCTGTGTGATGGGCTCCTTCATCATGTACCTCTCCAGCAGGAAATCCATCACCATGCTGGCTTTCTTGATCAGAGTATCTTTGCGAATGCTCCGAGTGACCAGGGCTGCCTGGGCAGCATCTGCGCTTTCCTCCTTGGGGCCCTGGGCACCTTCTTCAGATCCTGCACAGGAAGCCTCTGCAACAGGAGAGCTAGGAGCCATGGCTCCCTGAAGCTCCTGGTGATTGCCAGCAGCAAGGGAGCTCTGGGAAGAAACCTGAGGGACAGAAGAAGGGGAAGACAGGCACTCCTCTCCTGGGGCTGCAGCAGCACTGGCCTGGGCCTCCTGAGTGTCCCCCTGGACCTGGTAGCGTTTCCCGTGGGCATGATTCTTGTTTTTGTGCTTCCGAGGCATGATGACACAGGTCAGGGACTGCAGGCAGGACTGCAGTTAGGAAGTTAGACAACGAGAGCACCTGGAAAAGGACAAAGAAATATGAGCACCTTCACCAGGGAGAGTTGTCCCCGGTTTAAACCAAGTCTGCTTCATAGGAGGCCTTGAGTCCACTGCTCTAGGACCCACAAGTCTCCTGTTTGCCTAGTCAGCCTGTCCCCTGAGACCCCTGAGGAGGAAGTGAGAGTGAGCCCTGGGG
>NW_011483146.1:0-512 GCF_000754665.1 Bison bison bison
GATAGTGGCTAAAAATGTGGGCTCCTGCATCAGACTAGGTTCAAATTTCAGCTCTACCTCTAATTAGGTACATGACTTTGTACATAATGCACAAAACTCCTTGCTTGGATTTCCTTATGTTTAAAATGAAAATTAATAACAGTACTAAGAAAAGTTCTAAGATTAAATATGAGATTATATATAAAGTTCTTAAAAAGCATCTACTAACTGTCCATTACTGCTATTATTTGAGATTGTAAGTCTAGGCAAAAGTCACCTAAATTCTCACATATGGTGAAGCTCTGTTAAAGACTAAAGTTGTTTCTGTTAATACTGCTGTTGTACTTAACTTTACATACCTGTATATACTTTATATACCTTATATATCTTTACCAACAGAAGTGTATGAACACAGTTGTAAAGTAAATTTTAGAATTATTTTGGAGGAGAGAAATTTGTAATTACTGTGGGTACTTTCACTCAGAAAGGAGGAAATAAAAGTATTTCCACTATATATATATATATATACACAT
>NW_011483146.1:4867-5820 GCF_000754665.1 Bison bison bison
CCTGTGGTGGATTCATTTTGATATTTGGCAAAACTAATACAATTATGTAAAGTTTAAAAATAAAATAAAATTTAAAAAAAAAAAAAGGTAGATCACAGAGTCAGGATGTAATGGCATAAAAGCCAGTTAGAGATATCATCAAAATGCCCTCAATTAGCCAGCGTAATATTTAAGTGACTTCCTAAAAGTGAGGCACTGCTTGGAAGTAAAGTGTAAATGAGTACCCAGAATGATATGGAATCAATGAGCTTCAAAGAAGTGGACATTTATGACTGTGTGGATGGTAGGGATTTATAAGATCTGCTACTTTCTACAGTGACTTGGGGTTGTGTGAGAGCAGCTAAGACAGGAACATTTTTCCTTGAATGATTCGAGCTGGAAATTGCTGAAAGAAAAATGCATTCAAGATTTAGAAGGTGAAAGGGAAGTGGCAGCCATGTTTATGCTGGGAAGACTGGTTGCGAGTCAAGCGCTATTGTGCCTCCACATTGTCACAGATATGCTGGCTCACCTTGGCGGTATGGGGCAACATCCAGGCCTCAGTTCTTTCAGCTCCCACACGGTAAAGAGCAAAGAGCATCAGTTCTTTTGCAGTCACCCATGCCATCAAAGTAGAAAGCATGGAAGCAATCAAAGAAGACCACCATGAGTTCCAGCGAGAGACCAACACAAGTACCCACTAACCTTCACTAGGTTTCACTTTGTCCTTCATCTTCCACACTTCATGCCCTTCTTCCCTCCGGCTTCTCCCAGCTGACCCAGACCCAGTACTAGCCATGAAGGCAGCGGATTTACATAATGACTTAACAAGTCCCATAATTACACAAAGTCAAATCCCTATAATAAATCTTTTTTTATTAAAAAAAAAAATGGACTGGTTGGCTCTCCTTGCTGTCCAAGGGACTCCCAAGAGTCTTCTCCAACACCACAGTTCAAAAGCATCAATTCTTCAG
>NW_011483146.1:6001-6920 GCF_000754665.1 Bison bison bison
CCAGCCCCAAGCATCCTGTATCCTTCATCAAACTTGGACTGCCGATTTTTTTCTTATATGATATTATACATGTTTCAGTGCCATTCTCCCCAATCATTCCACCCTCTCCCTCTCCCACAGAGTCCAAAATGTTCTATACATCTATCCAAGATGTTCTATACATCTGTGTCTCTTTTGCTGTCTCACATACAGGGTTATCATTACCATCTTTCTAAATTCCATATATATGCGTTAGTATACTGTATTGGTGTTTTTCTTTCTGGCTTACTTCACTCTGTATAATAGGCTCCAGTTTCATCCACCTCATTAGAACTGATTCAAATGTATTCTTTTTAATCTATGTAATACTCCATTGTGTATATGTACCACAGCTTTCTTATCCATTCGTCTGATGATGGACATCTAGTTTGCTTCCATGTCCTGGCTATTATAAACAGTGCTGCAAAGAACATTGGGATACATGTGTCTCTTTCAATTCCGGTATCCTCAGTGTGTATGCCCAGCAGTGGGATTGCTGGATCATAAGGCAGTTCTATTTCCAGTTTTTTAAGGAATCTCCACACTGTTCTCCATAGTGGCTGTACTAGTTTGCATTCCCACCAACAGTGTAAGAGGGTTCCCTTTTCTCCACACCCTCTCCAGCATTTATTGTTTGTAGACTTTTGGATCGCAACCATTCTGACTGGCATGAAATGGTACCTCATTGTGGTTTTGATTTGCATTTCTCTGATAATGAGTGATGTTGAGCATCTTTTCATGTGTTTGTTAGCCATCTGTATGTCTTCTTTGGAGAAATGTCTATTTAGTTCTTTGGCCCATTTTTTGATTAAGTTGTTTATTTTTCTGGAATTGAGCTGCAGGAGTTGCTTGTTTATTTTTGAGATTAGTTGTTTGTCAGTTGCTTCACTTGCTATTATTT
>NW_011483146.1:9648-12462 GCF_000754665.1 Bison bison bison
CATCACCTCCACTAGCTTTGTTCGTAGTGATGCTTTCTAAGGCCCACTTGACTTCACATTCCATGATGTCTGGCTCTAGGTGAGTGATCACACCATCGTGATTATCTGGGTCGTGAAGATCTTTTTTGTACAGTTCTTTTGTGTATTCTTGCCACCTCTTCTTAGTATCTTCTGCTTCTGATAGGTCCATACCATTTCTGTCCTTTATCGAGCCCATCTTTGCATGAAATGTTCCCTTGGTATATCTAATTTTCTTGAAGAGATCTCTAGTCTTTCCCATTCTGTTGTTTTCCTCTATTTCTTTGCATTGATCACTGAGGAAGCCTTTCTTAATCTCATTGCTATTGTTTGGAACTCTGCATTCAGATGCTTATATCTTTCCTTTTCTGCTTTACTTTTTGCTTCTCTTCTTTTCACAGCTATTTGTAAGGCCTCCTCAGACCACCTGCCCTTTATTGCAAAACTCCTGTATATCTTGGGTCCTCTTTCCCTAGCTTCCTTGGAGAGTTCTCTCTTGCTGCCTCCTAGACTCGAGATCCTCAAACATCCCACCAAATGAAATATAACAATAAAATGGAATAAAATTTCCTCTCAAGAATCTGTCCTGCCTCTATTTTCATCTACCTAGTAGGAACAGTCTTCAGATATGATAGAGGGGATATCCTTGAGATCCATAGGACTGCCTTTATGCTATTATACTACTGTGCCCTTTCCTTTTTCCCTTGTAAGATATATGCCTTAGTCTTTAGTATTTTTTCTCTCAATCACTGCCATCCAAGTGATACTAGAATGCTGACTATAGCCAGCCTCTTTCAGAGTGATAACAACAGTCACCCTATGACCCAGATCTTCTAAGGAACACTGACTCCTCGAGTTACACATATATATATGGAGTTTATGCCCCAATTGAAGCCCAGAAAAGCAATAGAAATAGCCTGTTATTCATTGAAGGTAAATTCATGGAGGGTTACAGTGCTTATTGAATTTTTAAAAAATTTTATTCAAATTTTCGACAGCTATTAAGAAGAGGCTTCACCTGGGGGAGGTCAATGATGAAGTTAAGAAAAACCATGATCAGACCAATTGTAATGAGGTGAGTTTGTTAAACACCTTGAGAAATTGACTGCTATATATTAAGATAGATAAAACAGATAATGAAGAAAATATTTACAGAAGAATAATATAATTAGTAAGGCACAGAATGTTTTATTATCACTAACAACCAAAGAATACAAGTTATAAAATTCATATTATTTCTTGCTTTTCAAATTAGTACATTATTTTTTGAAGACAGTGGTATCTAAGGCAAAGGAGAAACAGTTGTTAGCATCATTTCTGGCTTTAAACTGGTCAGCCCTTTCAGAAAGCAGTCTGTCAATTTGTGACAAGAAATTCATCCGTATTCTTACCTATTAATCCACTAAACCAGTTCAGGAGTGATTCTAACTGAGGAAATGCTGTGCAAAGAAGTCTAATAAAATGTTACTTTTAAGGGTGAAAGTCTAACTCAAATTGTGTTTTAAACAGTGAAAAGAAGTGAATTCTAAAAATGTAACAGTGAAATATGCTTTTAATGACATTCTCAGGAAATGGCTTAGTCAACTATGAAGAAGATGTGTAATAAAATGTTAAGATAACTAAAGCTTATGTTTACTATGTCTTTGAATCAATATGGAAAAACTCTTAAAACATTAGGTATGTAAGTTGGATACATACTTTTGCAAATTATATGATTGTTACCAGGCATAAAGTACAGAATATTATATGAGAAATTGATTTGGACTTTTCCTCTTATGCCAGAATTGAAAGTAGGGCTCACAAAGAAAAAGATATATTCTTTGTTTTTGTTGCTGTTAAGTTGCCAAGTTGTAAAGCTCCTCTGTCCTTCACTATCTCCCAGAGTTTGCTCAAACTCCTGTCCATTGAGTCAGGGATGCTGTCCAACCATCTCATCTTCTGTTTCCCACTTCTCCTCCTGCCCTCAATCTTTACCAGCATCTATATTTTTATGACCAACAGTTGTGGTCAGATGCTTTTTCTATGACCTTAGTAATAGTTGCCAGACCAGATCTGCCAGTGTTAACCATGCCACTCCTGTTTCCAATGTGTCTAAGAAATTTGGAAGATATTTTGAGAGAGTGCAGAAGTCTATGATGTCTTCATCATGTGGAAAACAGTGGTGTTTGATTTGGCCACAAAATTATTTCCCATAAGATCTTTTCCATGTCTAAATCAGACAGATGATGTTAGTAGGGTAATATGAGAGATCATTCCTCTATTTGTAATAAGAAGACGATTTTAAATTTTATAAACTTAAATTTATGTTTTTAACATTGGGAAATGAAAAACCTTATTAGTCATCTAGAATCAAGTGATTATTATAGCAAAAATAAAATGAACTTCCAATAATTTGCTGTATATATTCTAAGTCCACTGGTCACAGAGTAATCCCTTACTATAAGGAAATGAATATGTGTAGGTGCTATGATTGATAAACTTATCTTATCACAAAAAGTATTACCAAATGTGAGTAGAAACAGCCATGGCTAATGAAGTATGTTTTAAAAAACCACAGTTAGTATGTCGTACATCAATGTCTGCCTATTGATAAATAATTTTAGTACTATTCCAAAGAATAGCAAGGAAAGATAAGAAAGCCTTCCTCAGCGATCAATGCAAAGAAATAGAGGAAAACAACAGAATGGGAAAGACTAGAGATCTCTTCAAGAAAATTAGAGATACCAAGGGAACATTTCATGCAAAGATGGGCTCGATAAAGGACAGAAATGGTATGGACCTATCAGAAGCAGAAGA